>NW_026279781.1:57500-71673 GCF_023373465.1 Oncorhynchus keta
ATGCCATTTAGCAGACGCTTTTATCCAAAGCGACTTACAGTCATGTGTGCATACATTCTACGTATGGGTGGTCCCGGGAATCGAACCCACTACCCTGGCGTTACAAGCGCCATGCTCTACCAACTGAGCTACAGAAGGACCACATGATGATGAAAATAATATAGAAATGCCTCAGCATGTTCTATTCTATAATATTTCTATGTTATCTGTTGGAACTGAACAGTGTGTGGTGCATCATATCCAGACCTTGTCCGAACGTGTACACGTTGCCATCTTTAGTGAGGGCAACAGAGAACTGAGTTCCACAGGACACCTTCTTGATGCCGAGGCCACAGAGAACGTCCACCTTCTGTGGAACAACAACAACGTGATTCACACACAACTGGAATATGACTTGGTGAAGTGGCGCTGCAAGAGACAATATACACAGAATATACACAGAATATACACACTATACTATAGACAGAATATACACAGAATATACTATAGACAGAATATATACAGAATATACTATAAGACAGAATATATACAGAATATACTATAAGACAGAATATAAACAGAATATACTATAAAACAGAATATAAACAGAATATACTACCGCCAGATTATACAACCGCCAGAATATAAACAGAATATACTACCGCCAGAATATACTACCAACAGAATATAAACAGAATATACTACCAACAGAATATACTACCAACAGAATATAAACAGAATATAAACAGAATATACTACCGCCAGAATATACTACCACCAGAATATACAACCGCCAGAATATACTATCGCCAGAATATACAACCGCCAGAACATACTACCAACAGAATATACAACCGCCAGAATATACTACCGCCAGAATATACAACCGCCAGAATATACTACCGCCAGAATATACTACCGCCAGAATATAAACAGAATATACTACCGCCAGAATATACTACCGCCAGAATATACAACCGCCAGAATATACTACTACTGTACATACCTGAGGAACACACCTAGAGTCAACACTACCGTACATACCTGAGGAGAGGACTTGGCGGTAGAATTCCCCAGGCCCAGTTTCCCGTAGTCTCCGTCTCCGAAGGCCCAGACCATCATTCCATCGACGGAGACGGCTACGGTGTGATTCAGACCACACGCCACCTGGGAACCGGACAGAACCAGACGTGGGTCAGGTGGTTCAATACCTGAACTGTGTTTGACGTGGTTTACCTGACACAACGAAACCAAATGCTTTCAGAGAATGTGTTTTTTATGCTGTTATATTGTGATTGTTAGTGTATCTCACCTGTCCGACCTGGTATCTGTTAGTGTATATTACCTGGTATCTGTTAGTGTATATTACCTGGTATCTGTTAGTGTATCTCACCTGGTATCTGTTAGTGTATATTACCTGGTATCTGTTAGTGTATATTACCTGGTATCTGTTAGTGTATATTACCTGGTATCTGTTAGTGTATATAACCTGGTATCTGTTAGTGTATATTACCTGGTATCTGTTAGTGTATATTACCTGGTATCTGTTAGTGTATATAACCTGGTATCTGTTAGTGTATCTCACCTGGTATATGTTAGTGTATATTACCTGGTATCTGTTAGTGTATATTACCTGGTATCTGTTAGTGTATATTACCTGGTATCTGTTAGTGTATATTACCTGGTATCTGTTAGTGTATATTACCTGGTATCTGTTAGTGTATATTACCTGTCCGACCTGGTATCTGTTAGTGTATATTACCTGGTATCTGTTAGTGTATATAACCTGGTATCTGTTAGTGTATATTACCTGTCCGACCTGGTATCTGTTAGTGTATCTCACCTGTCCGACCTGGTATCTGTTAGTGTATATTACCTGGTATCTGTTAGTGTATATTACCTGGTATCTGTTAGTGTATATTACCTGGTATCTGTTAGTGTATATTACCTGGTATCTGTTAGTGTATATTACCTGGTATCTGTTAGTGTATATTACCTGGTATCTGTTAGTGTATATTACCTGGTATCTGTTAGTGTATATTACCTGGTATCTGTTAGTGTATATTACCTGGTATCTGTTAGTGTATATTACCTGGTATCTGTTAGTGTATATTACCTGGTATCTGTTAGTGTATCTCACCTGTCCGACCTGGTATCTGTTAGTGTATATTACCTGGTATCTGTTAGTGTATATTACCTGGTATCTGTTAGTGTATATTACCTGGTATCTGTTAGTGTATCTCACCTGTCCGACCTGGTATCTGTTAGTGTATATTACCTGGTACCTGTTAGTGTATCTCACCTGTCCGACCTGGTATCTGTTAGTGTATATTACCTGGTACCTGTTAGTGTATCTCACCTGTCCGACCTGGTATCTGTTAGTGTATATTACCTGGTATCTGTTAGTGTATCTCACCTGTCCGACCTGGTACCTGTTAGTGTATATTACCTGGTATCTGTTAGTGTATATTACCTGGTATCTGTTAGTGTATATTACCTGGTATCTGTTAGTGTATATAACCTGGTATCTGTTAGTGTATATTACCTGGTATCTGTTAGTGTATATTACCTGGTACCTGTTAGTGTGTCTCACCTGTCCGACCTGGTACCTGTTAGTGTATATTACCTGGTATCTGTTAGTGTATATTACCTGGTATCTGTTAGTGTATATTACCTGGTACCTGTTAATGTATATTAATAATAATAATAATAATAATATATGCCATTTAGCAGACGCTTTTATCCAAAGCGACTTACAGTCATGTGTGCATACATTCTACGTATGGGTGGTCCCGGGAATCGAACCCACTACCCTGGCGTTACAAGCGCCATGCTCTACCAACTGAGCTACAGAAGATATTACCTGGTATCTGTTAGTGTATATTACCTGGTATCTGTTAGTGTATATTACCTGGTATCTGTTAGTGTATATTACCTGGTACCTGTTAGTGTATCTCACCTGTCCGACCTGGTACCTGTTAGTGTATATTACCTGGTATCTGTTAGTGTATATAACCTGGTATCTGTTAGTGTATATTACCTGGTATCTGTTAGTGTATATTACCTGGTACCTGTTAGTGTATCTCACCTGTCCGACCTGGTACCTGTTAGTGTATATTACCTGGTATCTGTTAGTGTATATTACCTGGTATCTGTTAGTGTATATTACCTGGTATCTGTTAGTGTATATTACCTGGTACCTGTTAGTGTATCTCACCTGTCCGACCTGGTACCCCTCCAACGCAGTGACCTTCTCAGGGAGCTTCTTGTTGGAGGTGTTTCCCAGCCCAAGCCTGCCATAGTCCCCGTTCCCGAAGGAGAACAGCCTCCCATCAGCGGTCACCACCGCGGAGTGCTTGAACCCGCAGGACATCTGACCACAGAGGAAACGTGGATGGACATGGGAACAACAGCCAATCAGAACAAGAGGCATTTAAGAACCTCTACATGACAGTAGACTACAGTCTATTACAGTAGAGATACTGACCTGTAGAACCTCTACATGACAGTAGACTACAGTCTATTACAGTAGAGATACTGACCTGTAGAACCTCTAAATGACAGTAGACTACAGTCTATTACAGTAGAGATACTGACCTGTAGAACCTCTACATGACAGTAGACTACAGTCTATTACAGTAGAGATACTGACCTGTAGAACCTCTACATGACAGTAGACTACAGTCTATTACAGTAGAGATACTGACCTGTAGAACCTCTAAATGACAGTAGACTACAGTCTATTACAGTAGAGATACTGACCTGTAGAACCTCTACATGACAGTAGACTACAGTCTATTACAGTAGAGATACTGACCTGTAGAACTATTGTAGAACCTCTACATGACAGTAGACTACAGTCTATTACAGTAGAGATACTGACCTGTAGAACCTCTACATGACAGTAGTGTCACGGTTCATGAATCCACTGCCTCTCTCTTTCTCTTTCTCTCTCTCTCTCCTCTCGACCTCTCTCTGTCTCTCTCTCTCTCTCTGTCTCTCTCTGTTTGTGTGGGCGTGGTTCCCAATCTCGGCCTGATTGTCTGCGCCAGCTGGAACCACTTATCTTCCCTTTATATGTTCTGTAACCAGTGTTTCTTGTTGTCAGATCGTTGTTACTTCCCTGAGGTTGTGTCGTGTGTCTGTGCTCTTCTCGCCGCCCTTGTGTGGATTATCTGCTGTGCTATCTTCCTACCCATCCGGACACACTCCTGGATTTCTCAGCACGCTATCATTGGAAGATGCGCCCTAGTCCCTGGGTCGGATTCCGTCTGAGTACAGTCTGTCTGTCCTGTGCTGCTGTAAACTGTATTCATTAAACCATCGTTGCTTGCATCTTGCATCCGCCTCTGTGTTGTCACAGAACGATCTGACCATACCATGGATGCAGCGAGTTCAACGAGTCTGACCGAATTCATTTCCCCGCAGTATCACGAGAATGGATCAACAAGAGGAGAACATCTCCAGCACAGATCGGGCAGTACAAGCCCTTGCGACGCAGGTATCCCAGCTGATCCAACACTTACAACATCTGAGGGGTTCCGCTGCGCCACCTACACCGGCAGTTCAACCCGTCCGCCAGAGCCGGATTCCCAGCCAGAGCCACGGCTACCGACACCAGAGGGTTATTCAGGTGATCCTGACTATTGCAGAGCCTTTCTTACGAGATGTTCCATGCATTTCTGTTGCAGCCACGGACCTTCAACCGTGAACAGTCTAAGGTAGCATTTATACTCACACTGCTATCAGGCAAAGGCTCTTTGGGGAACGGCGGTGTGGGCTAACCAGGACCCATGCTGCACCTCTTTCCAGACACTCTCCGAGGAGATGAGAAGGGTCTTCGATCGGGCCGTGGGGTAGGAGGCGGCCAGACTACTCGCTGACCTTCGCCAAGGAGACCGTTCAGTATCGGAATACTCCATCCACCCGCACTCTGGCCGCAGAGTGTCAGTGGAACGAGGAGGCGCAGTGGGACATGTTCCTGCATGGGCTGGAGGACCGGATCCAGAAGGAGATTTATGTTCTGACCTTCCCAGGAGTTTAAATGGACTAGTGGAACTAGCCTGAGGGTCGACGCTTGGTCTGAGTCAGATACTGTCCGAGCATGCCCTAACAGACCGTATAACGACACGAGGACGGGCATGCCAGCGGCGGGAACACGGCCAGTTCAGCCTCCGCTCACGAACCCATGCAGCTGGGAGAGCTCGCTCTCCCGGGAAGAGAGGAGAGGCGGAGATCCCAAGGACTCTGTCTCTACTGTGGTAGAGCGGGCCACTTTATCCACTCCTGCCCGGTAAAAGATCAGGCCCGGTAGTAAACATGAGGCTACTATCGGGTGGGTGTCACCACAAAGAAGACCTCATCATCTACTCTCCTCCCGGTAAGACTAAGATGGGCCACCCACACGCACGACACCCAAGCCTTACTGGACTCAGGAGCAGAGGGTAATTTCATGGACTTCAAGCTCGCTCACAAACTCCAGATTCCTATCACCTCACTCACGCACAAGATATCCGTCAACGTCTCAATGGTCAAGAACTCCCCAACATTTCTCACACCACTGAACCTATCACACTCATCACTTCTGGCAATCACACTGAGACACTATCATTTCTACTCATGGACTCACCCCTTGCACCATTAGTTCTCGGCCACCCTTGGCTCACCCAACACAACCCCAGAGTTGACTGGGGTCATAATTCTATATCCATGTGGAGTAACAAGTGTCTTGAGTCCTGTTTAGTGTCTGCCTGTTCGTCTGTGTCTGATTCTGTGTTTCTAGAGGAGGCAGTGGATTTGTCTAACGTGCCCGTTGAATACCTCGACCTGAAGGAGGTGTTCAGTAAGTCCCGTGCTGCTTCTCTTCCTCCGCATCGTCCCTATGACTGTGCAATAGAATTATTGCCAGGTGAGTCTCCGCCTAAAGGCAAGTTATATTCACTCTCTGTTCCTGAGAGGGAGGCTATGGAGAGATACATCTCTGATTCTCTGGCATCTGGATTCATTAGAACCTTCCTCTTGACAGCGGGGGCGGGGTTCTTCTATTACAGGGAAAGAAGGACTGTAGATCTCTGCGTCCTTGCGTTGATTACCGTGGGTTGAATAACATCACAGTGAAGAATACCTATCCCTTACCGTTGATGTCCCTCAGCCTTTGAAAGGTTACAGGGAGCATCCGTGTTCACTAAGTTGGATTTACGTAATGCATATCATTTGGTTCGTCATAAGGGGGGGGACGAATGGAAGACCGTTTAACACCCCCAGAGGGCACTTCGAATATTTGGTCATGCCTTTGGGCTATCCAACTCCCTACAGCTATTTTCCAGGCAGAGATCAATGACGTGCTGAGAGATATGATTGATCAGTTCATATATGTTTACCTGGATGACATACTGATTTTTTCTTCTTCTCTCCAGGAACACGTTCTATTACGGCCAGACGAGTGCTTCAGAGGTTGTTGGAGAATGGACTTTTGTCAAGACGGAGAAATGCATTTTTCATGCACAATCCGTTCCATTCCTAGGTTACATCGTCTCGACTGAAGGTATTCGCATGGATCCTGACAAGGTTAAGGCTGTGGTGGATTGGCCAAGCCCAGATTCCCGTAAGGCCCTACAGAGGTTTCTGGATTCGAATTTCTAATGACAGTAGACTACAACTTTAGTCAGATAGTCGCTCCTCTTACCGCCTTAACTCCCCAGAGTGCCGTTCAGGTGGTCCGATACAGCCGAGGCTGCATTCGCCAAACTCAAGAGCCGCTTTGACTACAGCTCCCATCCTCATAGATCCTGATCCCTGTCAGTTCGTAAGTAGAGGTGGACGCCTAGAGGTGGGGGTAGGTGCGGTACTTTCCCAACGTAGAACTCTTCTGACGACAAGATGCACCCTTGTCTCCTTTCCCATCGGTTATCACCTGCGGAACGCAACTACATGACATTGGCAACAGAGAGTTGTTGGCAGTGAAGTTAGCACTGGAGGAGGGCGCCATTGGTTAGAGAGGGTTCGGGGTACCTTTATAGTTTGGACCGATCACAAGAATTTGGAATATATCAGAACCGCTGACCGTACTCAACCTCTAAAGACAGGCGCGGTGGGCACTCTTTTCGGACGATTGACTTCTCTCTCTCGACAGCGGGTTCCAAGAATGTCAAACCCGATTCCCTTTCTCGCATTTTTGACCATTCGAACGCCCATCCACTCCCGAGTGCATCCTACCGTAGGGACCCTAGTGGTATCCACACTCACATGGGAGGTTGAATCGAGGGTCAAAACGGCCTTAGAAGGGGTAACGCCTCCGCCCTGCTGCCCGCCTAATCGGTTGTTTGTCCGGAGGGGTGTCGGTCCGATGTTATTCGGTGGGGGCATTGCTCCAACGTAGCGTGTCATCCAGGAGTCAGCCGCACTAGCTTTTGGTTAGACAACGCTTTGGTGGCCACTGATGGCTCGTGACATTCACAGTTTTGTCTTGGCTTGCTCGGGTTTGTGCCACTGGGAAGACTTCTAATCGACCCCCAGATGGGTTACTCCAACCGCTGTCGGTCCCTTCGAGACCCTGGTCCCACATCGCGCTAGATTTTGTTACCGGCCTCCCGCCTCCCAGGGCAAGACGGTGGTGTTGACCGTGGTGGACCGGTTCTCTAAATGACAGTCATTTTATTCCCTTGCCTAAATTACCATCTGCCAAGGAGACAGCGGTAGCTGTCGGGATCACGTCTTTCGCTTACATGGCCTGCCGATGGACGTAGTTTCTGACAGGGGCCCCAATTTGTGTCCAAGTTTTGGCAAGAGTTTTGTAGGTTACTGGGAGCGAGTGTCAGCCTGTCTTCAGGGTTTCATCCCCAGAGCAACGGTCAAACGGAGAGGGCCAACCAAGATTTGGATTAGAGTGTTGCGATGTTTGGTTTCTAAGAATCCTCTTCCTGGAGTCAACAACTACTCTATGGTTGAGTACGCTCACAACCGTTGCCAGTGGCAGCTACGGGTCTCTCTCCGATACTGAGTGTAGTTTAGGTTACCAGCCACCTATCTTTCCCAGTACAGAGTCCGAGGTCACTGTTCCTTCCGCTCACGCTCATCCAGAGGTATTACACGCATGGAGCAGAGCCCGTGAGACTCTTCTCAGGGTGGGGCGCGCTATTACAGTAGAGATCGCCACCGGTCGAACCTCTACCTCCGGTATACGTCTGGCCAAAGAGTGTGGCTTTCTACTAAGAACATTCCACCGATCCGTTAGAACAAACTTGCCCCCAAATTTATCGGCCCGCTCAAAGTCACCAGGATCATTAGTCCGTGGCGGTCCGTAGAACTTCTCCAGCATAGAGAATTCATCCTACCTTTCATGTGTCTAAAATAAAACCTGTGTTTCAGGCACGACATTAACCCGCCGGTCCCGGTTCCCCCGCCGCCACGACTTGTTGATGGGGAACCCACCTTTTCTGTCAATTGTATTTTGACTCTAGAAGGAGGACTGACCGGATTCCAGTACCTGGTGGACTGGGAGGGTTACAGCCCGGAGGAGAGAAGTTGGGTACCTGCTAGGGACATTCTGGATCACTCCTATCGATGATTTCAATCGACAGGTATTCGCCTGGGAACGCCAAGAGGCGTTCTAGGGGGGTATTGTCACGGTTCATGAATCCACTGCCTCTCTTTCTCTTTTCTCTTCTCTCTCTCTCTCTCTCTCTCTCTCTCTCTCTCTCTCTCTCTTCTCGTGTTTGTGTGGGCGTGGTTCCCAATCTCGGCCTGATTGTCTGCGCCAGCTGGAACCACTTATCTTCCCTTTATATGTTCTGTAACCAGTGTTTCTTGTTGTCAGATCGTTGTTACTTCCCTGAGGTTGTGTCGTGTGTCTGTGCTCTTCTCTCGCCGCCCTTGTGTGGATTATCTGCTGTGCTCCTTCCTACCCATCCGGACACACTCCCTGGATTTCTCAGCACGCTATCATTGGAAGATGCGCCCTAGTCCCTGGGTCGGATTCCGTCTGAGTACAGTCTGTCTGTCCTGTTGCTGTTGTAAACTGTATTCATTAAACCATCGTTGCTTGCATCTTGCATCCGCCTCTGTGTTGTCACAAGTAGACTACAGTCTATTACAGTAGAGATACTGACCTGTAGAACCTCTACATGACAGTAGACTACAGTCTATTACAGTAGAGATACTGACCTGTAGAACCTCTACATGACAGTAGACTACAGTCTATTACAGTAGAGATACTGACCTGTAGAACCTCTAAATGACAGTAGACTACAGTCTATTACAGTAGAGATACTGACCTGTAGAACCTCTAAATGACAGTAGACTACAGTCTATTACAGTAGAGATACTGACCTGTAGAACCTCTAAATGACAGTAGACTACAGTCTATTACAGTAGAGATACTGACCTGTAGAACCTCTACATGACAGTAGACTACAGTCTATTACAGTAGAGATACTGACCTGTAGAACCTCTACATGACAGTAGACTACAGTCTATTACAGTAGAGATACTGACCTGTAGAACCTCTAAATGACAGTAGACTACAGTCTATTACAGTAGAGATACTGACCTGTAGAACCTCTAAATGACAGTAGACTACAGTCTATTACAGAGATACTGAGAGAACCTCTAAATGACAGTAGACTACAGTCTATTACAGTAGAGATACTGACCTGTAGAACCTCTAAATGACAGTAGACTACAGTCTATTACAGTAGAGATACTGACCTGTAGAACCTCTAAATGACAGTAGACTACAGTCTATTACAGTAGAGATACTGACCTGTAGAACCTCTACATGACAGTAGACTACAGTCTATTACAGTAGAGATACTGACCTGTAGAACCTCTAAATGACAGTAGACTACAGTCTATTACAGTAGAGATACTGACCTGTAGAACCTCTAAATGACAGTAGACTACAGTCTATTACAGTAGAGATACTGACCTGTAGAACCTCTACATGACAGTAGACTACAGTCTATTACAGTAGAGATACTGACCTGTAGAACCTCTAAATGACAGTAGACTACAGTCTATTACAGTAGAGATACTGACCTGTAGAACCTCTAAATGACAGTAGAGATACTGACCTGTAGAACCTCTAAATGACAGTAGACTACAGTCTATTACAGTAGAGATACTGACCTGTAGAACCTCTAAATGACAGTAGACTACAGTCTATTACAGTAGAGATACTGACCTGTAGAACCTCTACATGACAGTAGACTACAGTCTATTACAGTAGACTACAGATACTGACTGACCTGTAGAACCTCTACATGACAGTAGACTACAGTCTATTACAGTAGAGATACTGACCTGTAGAACTCTAAATGACAGTAGTAGAACCTGACCTAAATGACAGTAGACTACAGTCTATTACAGTAGAGATACTGACCTGTAGAACCTCTAAATGACAGTAGACTACAGTCTATTACAGTAGAGATACTGACCTGTAGAACCTCTACATGACAGTAGACTACAGTCTATTACAGTAGAGATACTGACCTGTAGAACCTCTACATGACAGTAGACTACAGTCTATTACAGTAGAGATACTGACCTGTAGAACCTCTAAATGACAGTAGACTACAGTCTATTACAGTAGAGATACTGACCTGTAGAACCTCTACATGACAGTAGACTACAGTCTATTACAGTAGAGATACTGACCTGTAGAACCTCTAAATGACAGTAGACTACAGTCTATTACAGTAGAGATACTGACCTGTAGAACCTCTACATGACAGTAGACTACAGTCTATTACAGTAGAGATACTGACCTGTAGAACCTCTAAATGACAGTAGACTACAGTCTATTACAGTAGAGATACTGACCTGTAGAACCTCTACATGACAGTAGACTACAGTCTATTACAGTAGAGATACTGACCTGTAGAACCTCTAAATGACAGTAGACTACAGAACCTCTATTACAGTAGAGTCTATTATACTGACCTGTAGAACCTCTAAATGACAGTAGACTACAGTCTATTACAGTAGAGATACTGACCTGTAGAACCTCTACATGACAGTAGACTACAGTCTATTACAGTAGAGATACTGACCTGTAGAACCTCTACATGACAGTAGACTACAGTCTATTACAGTAGAGATACTGACCTGTAGAACCTCTACATGACAGTAGAGATACTGACCTGTAGAACCTCTACATGACAGTAGACTACAGTCTATTACAGTAGAGATACTGACCTGTAGAACCTCTAAATGACAGTAGACTACAGTCTATTACAGTAGAGATACTGACCTGTAGAACCTCTACATGACAGTAGACTACAGTCTATTACAGTAGAGATACTGACCTGTAGAACCTCTAAATGACAGTAGACTACAGTCTATTACAGTAGAGATACTGACCTGTAGAACCTCTACATGACAGTAGACTACAGTCTATTACAGTAGAGATACTGACCTGTAGAACCTCTAAATGACAGTAGAGATACTGACCTGTAGAACCTCTAAATGACAGTAGACTACAGTCTATTACAGTAGAGATACTGACCTGTAGAACCTCTAAATGACAGTAGACTACAGTCTATTACAGTAGAGATACTGACCTGTAGAACCTCTAAATGACAGTAGACTACAGTCTATTACAGTAGAGATACTGACCTGTAGAACCTCTACATGACAGTAGACTACAGTCTATTACAGTAGAGATACTGACCTGTAGAACCTCTAAATGACAGTAGACTACAGTCTATTACAGTAGAGATACTGACCTGTAGAACCTCTAAATGACAGTAGACTACAGTCTATTACAGTAGAGATACTGACCTGTAGAACCTCTAAATGACAGTAGACTACAGTCTATTACAGTAGAGATACTGACCTGTAGAACCTCTAAATGACAGTAGACTACAGTCTATTACAGTAGAGATACTGACCTGTAGAACCTCTAAATGACAGTAGACTACAGTCTATTACAGTAGAGATTACTGACCTGTAGAACCTCTAAATGACAGTAGACTACAGTCTATTACAGTAGAGATACTAAATGACCTGTAGAACAGTAGAGATACTCTAAATGACAGTAGACTACAGTCTATTACAGTAGAGATACTGACCTGTAGAACCTCTACATGACAGTAGACTACAGTCTATTACAGTAGAGATAGTGACCTGTAGAACCTCTACATGACAGTAGACTACAGTCTATTACAGTAGGGATAGTGACCTGTAGAACCTCTACATCTGTCGGTTCACGTACCTGCACCACCTCCTCTCCCTGCAGGGCTTCGATCTGTCGCGGTCGTCTCTGACGGTCACTGTTTCCGTGTCCCAGCTTCCCGTAGTCTCCGTCTCCCCAGCTGAACACCTCGCCGCTCTCTGTCAGCGCCATGGAGTGACCGTCGCTGCCACACGACGTCACCAGCTGGGTCACCACAAAGCCTGGGGGTGGGGATGGACAGAGAGACAGACAGAGAGACAGACAGCTGGGTCACCACAAAGCCTGGGTGAGACGGACAGACAGACAGACAGACAGACAGACAGAGAGACAGACAGACAGACAGACAGACAGACAGAGAGACAGACAGACAGGAGTGACCGTAGAACCTCTACATCTGTCGGTTCACCATCACAGACAGACAGACAGACAGACAGAGAGACAGACAGACAGACAGAGACAGACAGACAGGCAGACAGAGAGACAGACAGACAGACAGACAGACAGACAGACAGACAGACAGACATGTTGGAGCTACGGTCCCTTCCACTCTCTTCTTCACCATCACTACCTTTACAAGACTGGACTGGTAGTCAACCCTCTACTACTGTACTAACCCTGTTTCCTTATCAGTGAAAAGGAGAGGAAGGGGACAAGGAGAGGAAGGAGACAAGGAGAGGAAGGAGACAAGGAGAGGAATGGGACAAGGAGAGGAAGGAGACAAGGAGAGGAAGGAGACAAGGAGAGGAAGGGGACAAGGAGAGGAAGGAGACAAGGAGAGGAAGGAGACAAGGAGAGGAAGGGGACAAGGAGAGGAAGGGGACAAGGAGAGGAAGGAGACAAGGAGAGGAAGGAGACAAGGAGAGGAAGGAGACAAGTAGAGGAAGGAGACAAGGAGAGGAAGGGGACAAGGAGAGGAAGGGGACAAGGAGAGGAAGGGGACAAGGAGAGGAAGGGGACAAGGAGAGGAAGGAGACAAGGAGAGGAAGGGGACAAGGAGAGGAAGGGGACAAGGAGAGGAAGGGGACAAGGAGAGGAAGGAGACAAGGAGAGGAAGGAGACAAGAGAGGAAGGAGACAAGGAGAGGAAGGAGACAAGGAGAGGAAGGGGACAAGGAGAGGAAGGGGACAAGGAGAGGAAGGGGACAAGGAGAGGAAGGAGACAAGTAGAGGAAGGGGACAAGGAGAGGAAGGGGACAAGTAGAGGAAGGGGACAAGTAGAGGAAGGAGACAAGTAGAGGAAGGAGACAAGTAGAGGAAGGAGACAAGGAGAGGAAGGAGACAAGTAGAGGAATAGACAAGTAGAGGAAGGAGACAAGTATAGGAAGGAGACAAGTAGAGGAAGGAGACAAGTAGAGGAAGGGGACAAGGAGAGGAAGGGGACAAGTAGAGGAAGGAGACAAGTAGAGGAAGGAGACAAGGAGAGGAAGGAGACAAGTAGAGGAAGGAGACAAGTAGAGGAAGGAGACAAGTAGAGGAAGGGGACAAGGAGAGGAAGAGGACAAGTAGAGGTAGGAGACAAGTAGAGGAAGGAGACTAGGAGAGGAAGGAGACAAGTAGAGGAAGGAGACAAGGAGAGGAAGGAGACAAGAGAGGAAGGAGACAAGTAGAGGAAGGGGACAAGTAGAGGAAGGAGACAAGTAGAGGAAGGGGACAAGGAGAGGAAGAGGACAAGTAGAGGTAGGAGACAAGTAGAGGAAGGAGACTAGGAGAGGAAGGAGACAAGTAGAGGAAGGAGACTAGGAGAGGAAGGAGACAAGTAGAGGAAGGAGACAAGTAGAGGAAGGAGACAAGTAGAGGAAGGAGACAAGCAGAGGAAGAGGACAAGTAGAGGAAGGAGACAAGCAGAGGAAGAGGACAAGCAGAGGAAGGGGACAAGTAGAGGAAGAGGACAAGTAGAGGAAGGAGACAAGTAGAGGAAGGAGACAAGTAGAGGAAGAGGACAAGCAGAGGAAGGGGACAAGTAGAGGAAGAGGACAAGTAGAGGAAGGAGACAAGCAGAGGAAGGAGACAAGTAGAGGAAGGA
>NW_026279782.1:0-3535 GCF_023373465.1 Oncorhynchus keta
AAAAGTGACATATTGCAGCGTTAACCTTTGGATCTGCCGGCTGAATATCCACTTCCTAAATCATAGCCTTCACTGCCATTCAGAATAGTGATTGAATAGTCAATATTCAGTGACATAATTAAATAACCAGTTCGGCCAGAACAGTATTTATGCTGCAGTCAAAAGCTGTGGATGTTTGTGGAGCCTGGTCATCGCCCTCTGCTCTCCTGGAGATTAAGCTGCGACTCTCTCCATTGCAATGCCCTCCTAACTTCAGAACACCGCTGTCAGGACACCGCTGTTAGATAGGTGGCAGAAAGAAAAGGAAGAACATTTTGGGAAACTTCTCCCAAAACCTATTTCAGTGAGTCAGCCAGCCATGATGCAGACAGATGGTCTTATTCCTAGAGGCACTCTTGGGAAACCGAAGGAGTATCAGCCCACAACATTGCCTTTTGCTTTAGTTCACCTTGAGTGCTCTGTCGTATGGCTAAAACCATTTGGGACTTGGATGCAAACCATTTACCCTTCATTCTAATTAACTCAATACGTATCCAATCGGAAAGTCAGACTGCGTTTCTACATTACTGCGTTACACATTAGCAGACTTGTCTTGGACGAAATGGCCAATTAACTTTCTCCCTTTGGAAAGGCCAAAAGTATCCCTTTACACGGTTTGAAAATGGCAGATTTGGACACCAATAAGTACCGAAATTAGAACTCAGTGGCTGTACAGTAACATGCTAAACATGACGCCAGAGCTCAGTGGCTGTACAGTAACATGCTATACATGACGTCAGAGCTCAGTGGCTGTACAGTAACATGCTAAACATGACGTCAGAGCTCAGTGGCTGTACAGTAACATGCTAAACATGACGTCAGAGCTCAGTGTCTGTACAGTAACATGCTAAACATGACGTCAGAGCTCAGTGTCTGTACAGTAACATGCTATACATGACGTCAGAGCTCAGTGGCTGTACAGTAACATGCTATACATGACGTCAGAGCTCAGTGTCTGTACAGTAACATGCTAAACATGACGTCAGAGCTCAGTGGCTGTACAGTAACATGCTAAACATGACATCAGAGCTCAGTGGCTGTACAGTAACATGCTATACATGACGTCAGAGCTCAGTGGCTATACAGTAACATGCTATACATGACGTCAGAGCTCAGTGGCTGTACAGTAACATGCTAAACATGACGTCAGAGCTCAGTGGCTGTACAGTAACATGCTAAACATGACGTCAGAGCTCAGTGGCTGTACAGTAACATGCTAAACATGACGTCAGAGCTCAGTGGCTGTACAGTAACATGCTATACATGACGTCAGAGCTGAGTGGCTGTACAGTAACATGCTAAACATGACGTCAGAGCTCAGTGGCTGTACAGTAACATGCTAAACATGACGTCAGAGCTGAGTGGCTGTACAGTAACATGCTAAACATGACGTCAGAGCTCAGTGGCTGTACAGTAACATGCTAAACATGACGTCAGAGCTCAGTGGCTGTACAGTAACATGCTAAACATGACGTCAGAGCTCAGTGGCTGTACAGTAACATGCTAAACATGACATCAGAGCTCAGTGGCTGTACAGTAACATGCTAAACATGACGTCAGAGCTCAGTGGCTGTACAGTAACATGCTATACATGACGTCAGAGCTGAGTGGCTGTACAGTAACATGCTAAACATGACGTCAGAGCTCAGTGGCTGTACAGTAACATGCTAAACATGACGTCAGAGCTGAGTGGCTGTACAGTAACATGCTAAACATGACGTCAGAGCTCAGTGGCTGTACAGTAACATGCTAAACATGACGTCAGAGCTCAGTGGCTGTACAGTAACATGCTAAACATGACGTCAGAGCTCAGTGGCTGTACAGTAACATGCTAAACATGACGTCAGAGCTCAGTGGCTGTACATGACGTCAGAGCTCAGTGGCTGTACAGTAACATGCTAAACATGACGTCAGAGCTCAGTGGCTGTACAGTAACATGCTAAACACGACGTCAGAGCTCAGTGGCTGTACAGTAACATGCTAAACATGACGTCAGAGCTCAGTGTCTGTACAGTAACATGCTAAACATGACGTCAGAGCTCAGTGGCTGTACAGTAACATGCTAAACATGACGTCAGAGCTCAGTGGCTGTACAGTAACATGCTAAACATGACGTCAGAGCTCAGTGGCTGTACAGTAACATGCTAAACATGACGTCAGAGCTCAGTGGCTGTACAGTAACATGCTATACATGACGTCAGAGCTGAGTGGCTGTACAGTAACATGCTAAACATGACGTCAGAGCTCAGTGGCTGTACAGTAACATGCTAAACATGACGTCAGAGCTCAGTGGCTGTACAGTAACATGCTAAACATGACGTCAGAGCTCAGTGGCTGTACATGACGTCAGAGCTCAGTGGCTGTACAGTAACATGCTAAACATGACGTCAGAGCTCAGTGGCTGTACAGTAACATGCTATACATGACGTCAGAGCTCAGTGGCTGTACAGTAACATGCTAAACATGACGTCAGAGCTCAGTGGCTGTACAGTAACATGCTAAACATGACGTCAGAGCTGGTGGCTGCCAGTAACATGCTAAACATGACGCCAGAGCTCAGTGGCTGTACAGTAACATGCTAAACATGACGCCAGAGCTCAGTGGCTGTACAGTAACATGCTGTAAACATGACGTCAGAGCTCAGTGGCTGTACATGACGTCAGAGCTCAGTGGCTGTACAGTAACATGCTAAAACATGACGTCAGAGCTCAGTGGCTGTACAGTAACATGCTAAACATGACGTCAGAGCTGAGTGGCTGTACAGTAACATGCTAAACATGACGTCAGAGCTCAGTGGCTGTACAGTAACATGCTAAACATGACGTCAGAGCTCAGTGGCTGTACAGTAACATGCTATACATGACGTCAGAGCTCAGTGGCTGTACAGTAACATGCTATACATGACGTCAGAGCTCAGTGGCTGTACAGTAACATGCTAAACATGACGTCAGAGCTCAGTGGCTGTACAGTAACATGCTATACATGACGTCAGAGCTCAGTGGCTGTACAGTAACATGCTAAACATGACGTCAGAGCTCAGTGACTGTACAGTAACATGCTAAACATGACGTCAGAGCTCAGTGGCTGTACAGTAACATGCTAAACATGACGTCAGAGCTCAGTGGCTGTACAGTAACATGCTAAACATGACGTCAGAGCTCAGTGGCTGTGCAGTAACATGCTATACATGACGTCAGAGCTCAGTGGCTGTACAGTAACATGCTAAACATGACGTCAGAGCTCAGTGGCTGTAACAGCTAAGCATGACGTCAGAGCTCAGTGGCTGTACAGTAACATGCTATACATAACGTCCAGGCTCAGTGGCTGTACAGTAACATGCTATACATAACGTCAGAGCTCAGTGGCTGTACAGTAACATGCTATACATAACGTCAGAGCTCAGTGGCTGTACAGTAACATGCTATACATAACGTCAGAGCTCAGTGGCTGTACAGTAACATGCTATACATGACGTCAGAGCTCAGTGGCTGTACAC
>NW_026279783.1:0-42277 GCF_023373465.1 Oncorhynchus keta
ATGCCAACTCAGCATGTGTGTATGTGTGTGAATATCAGCCTGTTAGCAGGATAATCAGGTCTGATACTGCTCAGCCGGTTCTACTTCTGTCCGCTCCAACAGAGGGAGAAATCAGCCTGTTAGCAGGATGCTCATACTTCTACCATTAGAGTTGGGAAGGTGTAATTATTTAAATGGTTATTACACCAGATAATAATGGCTACCCTGGGGCGGCAGGGTAGCCTAGTGGTTAGAGTGTTGGACTAGTAACCGAAAAGTTGCAAGTTCAATTCCCCGAGCTGACAAGGTACAAATCTGTCGTTCTGCCCCTGAACAGGCAGTTAACCCACTGTTCCCAGGCCCTCATTGAAAATAAGAATTTGTTCTTAACTGACTTGCCTGGTTAAATAATTTGTAAGTCGCTCTGGATAAGAGCGTCTGCTAAATGACTTAAATGTAAATGTAAATGTAAATAAAGGTAAAATAAAGATAGTGTTTCTGCCATGTTTTTTCTGTTCGCCGCCGAGCAGAGGTTGGAGAGGACACTAACTTCTGTCACGCTGCCCAGTCCTGGGGGACACTTCTGTCACGCGTCTTGACTTCAACCCTCAAAGGTGCCTGTGTGTGTAGAGCCTGCAGACTGTGGGTAGGGAGGGGGTAGTGTGTAGAGCCTGCAGACTGGGTAGTGAGGGGATAGTGGGTAGAGCCTGCAGACTGGGTAGTGAGGGGATAGTGGGTAGAGCCTGCAGACTGGGTAGTGAGGGGATAGTGGGTAGAGCCTGCAGACTGGGTAGTGAGGGGATAGTGGGTAGAGCCTGCAGACTGTGGGTAGGGAGGGGTAGTGGGTAGAGCCTACAGACTGTGGGTAGGGAGGGGATAGTGTGTAGAGCCTGCAGACTGGGTAGTGAGGGGATAGTGGGTAGAGCCTGCAGACTGTGGGTAGGGAGGGGTAGTGGGTAGAGCCTACAGACTGTGGGTAGGGAGGGGATAGTGTGTAGAGCCTGCAGACTGGGTAGTGAGGGGATAGTGGGTAGAGCCTGCAGACTGTGGGTAGGGAGGGGATAGTGTGTAGAGCCTGCAGACTGTGGGTAGGGAGGGGATAGTGGGTAGAGCCTGCAGACTGTGGGTAGGGAGGGGATAGTGGGTAGAGCCTGCAGACTGTGGGTAGGGAGGGGATAGTGTGTAGAGCCTGCAGACTGGGTAGTGAGGGGATAGTGGGTAGAGCCTGCAGACTGTGGGTAGTGAGGGGATAGTGGGTAGAGCCTGCAGACTGTGGGTAGGGAGGGGATAGTGGGTAGAGCCTGCAGACTGTGGGTAGGGAGGGGATAGTGTGTAGAGCCTGCAGACTGGGTAGTGAGGGATAGTGGGTAGAGCCTGCAGACTGTGGGTAGGGAGGGGATAGTGTGTAGAGCCTGCAGACTGGGTAGTGAGGGGATAGTGTGTAGAGCCTGCAGACTGTGGGTAGTGAGGGGATAGTGGGTAGAGCCTGCAGACTGTGGGTAGTGAGGGGATAGTGGGTAGAGCCTGCAGACTGTGGGTAGGGAGGGGATAGTGTGTAGAGCCTGCAGACTGTGGGTAGTGAGGGGATAGTGGGTAGAGCCTGCAGACTGGGTAGTGAGGGGATAGTGTTAGAGCCTGCAGACTGTGGGTAGGGAGGGGATAGTGGGTAGAGCCTGCAGACTGTGGGTAGGGAGGGGATAGTGTGTAGAGCCTGCAGACTGTGGGTAGTGAGGGGATAGTGGGTAGAGCCTGCAGACTGTGGGTAGGGAGGGGATAGTGTGTAGAGCCTGCAGACTGTGGGTAGGGAGGGGATAGTGGGTAGAGCCTGCAGACTGGGTAGTGAGGGGATAGTGGGTAGAGCCTGCAGACTGTGGGTAGGGAGGGGATAGTGTGTAGAGCCTGCAGACTGTGGGTAGGGAGGGGATAGTGTGTAGAGCCTGCAGACTGGGTAGTGAGGGGATAGTGGGTAGAGCCTGCAGACTGTGGGTAGTGAGGGGATAGTGGGTAGAGCCTGCAGACTGTGGGTAGGGAGGGGATAGTGTGTAGAGCCTGCAGACTGGGTAGTGAGGGGATAGTGGGTAGAGCCTGCAGACTGTGGGAAGTGAGGGGATAGTGGGTAGAGCCTGCAGACTGTGGGTAGGGAGGGGATAGTGTGTAGAGCCTGCAGACTGTGGGTAGTGAGGGGATAGTGTGTAGAGCCTGCAGACTGTGGGTAGTGAGGGGATAGTGGGTAGAGCCTGCAGACTGTGGGTAGTGAGGGGATAGTGGGTAGAGCCTGCAGACTGTGGGTAGTGAGGGGATAGTGTGTAGAGCCTGCAGACTGTGGGTAGTGAGGGGATAGTGTGTAGAGCCTGCAGACTGTGGGTAGTGAGGGGATAGTGGGTAGAGCCTGCAGACTGGGTAGTGAGGGGATAGTGGGTAGAGCCTGCAGACTGTGGGTAGGGAGGGGATAGTGTGTAGAGCCTGCAGACTGTGGGTAGTGAGGGGATAGTGTGTAGAGCCTGCAGACTGTGGGTAGTGAGGGGATAGTGTGTAGAGCCTGCAGACTGTGGGTAGTGAGGGGATAGTGGGTAGAGCCTGCAGACTGGGTAGTGAGGGGATAGTGGGTAGAGCCTGCAGACTGTGGGTAGTGAGGGGATAGTGTGTTCGTGTCCAACCGGTGAGCTGTAGCAGAAATAGAGGAGAGGACAGACGAGGAGGGGTAGAGGGAGACGTAGGAGAGAGAGAGGCAGACAGACGAAGAGGGGTAGAGGGAGACGTAGGAGAGAGAGAGAGGCAGACAGACGAAGAGGGGTAGAGGGAGACGTAGGAGAGAGAGAGGCAGACAGACGAAGAGGGGTGGAGAGAGAGAGCGAGGCAGACAGACGAAGAGGGGTAGAGGGAGACGTAGGAGAGAGAGAGAGAGAGAAGCATCTCATCCTTCCATTCCTCCCTCTTTACCTCACTCTCTCTCTATTCCTCCCTCTTTACCTCACTCTCTCTCTATTCCTCTTTACCTCACTCTCTCTCTATTCCTCCTTGCCTCACTCTCTCTCTATTCCTCCTTGCCTCACTCTCTCTCTATTCCTCCTTGCCTCTCTCCTCTCTATTCCTCCTTGCCTCTCTCCTCTCTATTCCTCTTTACCTCACTCTCTCTCTATTCCTCCCTCTTTACCTCACTCTCTCTCTATTCCTCCCTCTTTACCTCACTCTCTCTATTCCTCCCTCTTTACCTCACACTCTCTCTATTCCTCCCTCTTTACCTCACTCTCTCTCTATTCCTCCCTCTTTACCTCACTCTCTCTATTCCTCCCTCTTTACCTCACTCTCTCTATTCCTCCTTGCCTCTCTCCTCTCTATTCCTCTTTACCTCACTCTCTCTCTATTCCTCCTTGCCTCTCCTCTCTATTCCTCCTTGCCTCACTCTCCTCTCTATTCCTCTTTACCTCACTCTCTCTCTATTCCTCTTTACCTCACTCTCTCTCTATTCCTCCTTGCCTCTCTCCTCTCTATTCCTCCTTGCCTCTCTCCTCTCTATTCCTCTTTACCTCACTCTCTCTCTATTCCTCTTTACCTCACTCTCTCTCTATTCCTCCTTGCCTCTCTCCTCTCTATTCCTCCTTGCCTCTCTCCTCTCTATTCCTCCTTGCCTCTCTCCTCTCTCTTCCTCCTTGCCTCTCTCCTCTCTATTCCTCCTTGCCTCACTCTCTCTCTATTCCTCCTTGCCTCTCTCCTCTCTATTCCTCCTTGCCTCTCTCCTCTCTATTCCTCCTTGCCTCTCTCCTCTCTATTCCTCCTTGCCTCTCTCCTCTCTATTCCTCCTTGCCTCTCTCCTCTCTATTCCTCCTTGCCTCTCTCTCTCTCTCTTCCTCCTTGCCTCTCTCCTCTCTTCCTCCTTGCCTCTCTCCTCTCTCTTCCTCCTTGCCTCTCTCCTCTCTATTCCTCCTTGCCTCTCTCCTCTCTATTCCTCCTTGCCTCTCTCCTCTGCTCCATCTGTTTTTCATCAGGCTGTGCCTTTCCCCAGCCACTCTAGAAGGGAGTGTCCCACACCAGCAGAGCAGAGAGGAGAACAGAGAAGAGAGCAGGACGGAGGAGGGAGGGAAAGAAGAGAACAGAGAAGAGAGCAGGACGGAGGAGGGAGGGAAAGAAGAGAACAGAGAAGAGAGCAGGACGGAGGAGGGAGGGAAAGAAGAGAAGAGAGCAGGACGGAGGAGGGAGGGAAAGAAGAGAACAGAGAAGAGAGCAGGACGGAGGAGGGAGGGAAAGAAGAGAACAGAGAAGAGAGCAGGACGGAGGAGGGAGGGAAAGAAGAGAACAGAGAAGAGAGCAGGACGGAGGAGGGAGGGAAAGAAGAGAACAGAGAAGAGAGCAGGACGGAGGAGGGAGGGAAAGAAGAGAACAGAGAAGAGAGCAGGACGGAGGAGGGAGGGAAAGAAGAGAACAGAGAAGAGAGCAGGACGGAGGAGGGAGGGAAAGAAGAGAACAGAGAAGAGAGCAGGACGGAGGAGGGAGGGAAAGAAGAGAACAGAGAAGAGAGCAGGACGGAGGAGGGATTGGATGAGAGATATGAGGGGATATGGGAGAGATGATAAGGAGAGATATGAGGGGATAAGGAGAGATATGGGAGAGATATGAGGGGATAAGGAGAGATGATAGGGAGAGATATGAGGGGATATGTGAGAGATATTAGGGGATATGGGAGAGATATGAGGGGACAAGGAGAGATGATAAGGAGAGATATGGGAGAGATATGAGGGGACATGGGAGAGATGATGGGAGAGATATGAGGGGATAAGGAGAGAGATAAGGAGAGATACAGGAGAGATATGGGAGAGATATGAGGGGACATGGGAGAGATGATAAGGAGAGATATGAGGGGATAAGGAGAGATGATAAGGAGAGATATGGGAGAGATATGAGGGGTTAGTTTATCACCCCTAGGATAGTAAAGGAGAGATATGAGAGGTTAGTTTATCACTCCTAGGATAGTAAAGGAGAGATATGAGAGGTTAGTTTATCACCCTAGGATAGTAAAGGAGAGATATGAGAGGTTAGTTTATCACTCCTAGGATAGTAAAGGAGAGATATGAGAGGTTAGTTTATCACCCCTAGGATAGTAAAGGAGAGATATGAGAGGTTAGTTTATCACTCCTAGGATAGTAAAGGAGAGATATGAGAGGTTAGTTTATCACTCCTAGGATAGTAAAGGAGAGATATGAGAGGTTAGTTTATCACTCCTAGGATAGTAAAGGAGAGATATGAGAGGTTAGTTTATCACTCCTAGGATAGTAAAGGAGAGATATGAGAGGTTAGTTTATCACTCCTAGGATAGTAAAGGAGAGATATGAGAGGTTAGTTTATCACTCCTAGGATAGTAAAGGAGAGATATGAGAGGTTAGTTTATCACCCTAGGATAGTAAAGGAGAGATATGAGAGGTTAGTTTATCACTCCTAGGATAGTAAAGGAGAGATATGAGAGGTTAGTTTATCACCCTAGGATAGTAAAGGAGAGATATGAGAGGTTAGTTTATCACTCCTAGGATAGTAAAGGAGAGATATGAGAGGTTAGTTTATCACTCCTAGGATAGTAAAGGAGAGATATGAGAGGTTAGTTTATCACTCCTAGGATAGTAAAGGAGAGATATGAGAGGTTAGTTTATCACCCCTAGGATAGTAAAGGAGAGATATGAGAGGTTAGTTTATCACTCCTAGGATAGTAAAGGAGAGATATGAGAGGTTAGTTTATCACCCCTAGGATAGTAAAGGAGAGATATGAGAGGTTAGTTTATCACTCCTAGGATAGTAAAGGAGAGATATGAGAGGTTAGTTTATCACTCCTAGGATAGTAAAGGAGAGATATGAGAGGTTAGTTTATCACTCCTAGGATAGTAAAGGAGAGATATGAGAGGTTAGTTTATCACTCCTAGGATAGTAAAGGAGAGATATGAGAGGTTAGTTTATCACTCCTAGGATAGTAAAGGAGAGATATGAGAGGTTAGTTTATCACTCCTAGGATAGTAAAGGAGAGATATGAGAGGTTAGTTTATCACTCCTAGGATAGTAAAGGAGAGATATGAGAGGTTAGTTTATCACTCCTAGGATAGTAAAGGAGAGATATGAGAGGTTAGTTTATCACTCCTAGGATAGTAAAGGAGAGATATGAGAGGTTAGTTTATCACTCCTAGGATAGTAAAGGAGAGACAATAAGGAGAGATATGAGAGGTTAGTTTATCACTCCTAGGATAGTAAAGGAGAGATATGAGAGGTTAGTTTATCACTCCTAGGATAGTAAAGGAGAGATATGAGAGGTTAGTTTATCACTCCTAGGATAGTAAAGGAGAGATATGAGAGGTTAGTTTATCACTCCTAGGATAGTAAAGGAGAGATATGAGAGGTTAGTTTATCACTCCTAGGATAGTAAAGGAGAGATATGAGAGGTTAGTTTATCACTCCTAGGATAGTAAAGGAGAGATATGAGAGGTTAGTTTATCACTCCTAGGATAGTAAAGGAGAGATATGAGAGGTTAGTTTATCACTCCTAGGATAGTAAAGGAGAGATATGAGAGGTTAGTTTATCACCCTAGGATAGTAAAGGAGAGATATGAGAGGTTAGTTTATCACCCTAGGATAGTAAAGGAGAGATATGAGAGGTTAGTTTATCACCCCTAGGATAGTAAAGGAGAGATATGAGAGGTTAGTTTATCACCCCTAGGATAGTAAAGGAGAGATATGAGAGGTTAGTTTATCACTCCTAGGATAGTAAAGGAGAGATATGAGAGGTTAGTTTATCACTCCTAGGATAGTAAAGGAGAGATATGAGAGGTTAGTTTATCACTCCTAGGATAGTAAAGGAGAGATATGAGAGGTTAGTTTATCACTCCTAGGATAGTAAAGGAGAGATATGAGAGGTTAGTTTATCACTCCTAGGATAGTAAAGGAGAGATATGAGAGGTTAGTTTATCACTCCTAGGATAGTAAAGGAGAGATATGAGACGTTAGTTTATCACTCCTAGGATAGTAAAGGAGAGATATGAGAGGTTAGTTTATCACTCCTAGGATAGTAAAGGAGAGATATGAGAGGTTAGTTTATCACCCCTAGGATAGTAAAGGAGAGATATGAGAGGTTAGTTTATCACTCCTAGGATAGTAAAGGAGAGATATGAGAGGTTAGTTTATCACCCCTAGGATAGTAAAGGAGAGGCAATAAGGAGAGATATGAGAGGTTAGTTTATCACCCCTAGGATAGTAAAGGTCGTTATCAGAAACGCAATACGGTGCAGACCGTTCAATTAGTCTGCTGGGGTCAAGAACCAGCTCTGCTAAAACCATTGACAACAACGTGCCGTTTCCAAGGAATTGTTAAATAAATGTTCCAACTATTTGGTTGTAATATCATCACGTTCTGAAGAGCACAGTCACAACTACACATTTATCTCTATCATCAGAGGTATACAGCAAAGTACTGTTTTAGGATCAGTAAACATCAGTAAACATGTATTTTCAGATACATGAAGGTATCCTATTAATTTAGCTAGCTAAGCAACGTGTCATTTAGCTAGCTAAGCAACGTGTCATTTAGCTAGCTAAGCAACGTGTCATTTAGCTAGCTAAGCAACGTGTCATTTAGCTAGCTAAGCAAACGTGTCATTTAGCTAGCTAAGCAACGTGTCATTTAGCTAGCTAAGCAAACGTGTCATTTAGCTAGCTAAGCAAAGCGTCTCATTTAGCTAGCTAAGCAAACGTGTCATTTAGCTAGCTAAGCAATGTGTCATTTAGCTAGCTAAGCAACGTGTCATTTAGCTAGCTAAGCAAACGTCTCATTTAGCTAGCTAAGCAAACGCGTCTCATTTAGCTAGCTAAGCAAGCGTCTCATTTAGCTAGCTAAGCAATGTGTCATTTAGCTAGCTAAGCAACGTGTCATTTAGCTAGCTAAGCTGTCTTAGCTAGCTAATAGCGTGTCATTTAGCTAGCTAAGCAAAGCGTGTCATTTAGCTAGCTAAGCAAGCGTGTCATTTAGCTAGCGTACCCAAATCTGTCATTTAGCTAGCTAAGCAACGTGTCATTTAGCTAGCTAAGCAAACGTGTCATTTAGCTAGCTAAGCAAGCGTGTCATTTAGCTAGCTAAGCAAATGTGTCATTTAGCTAGCTAAGCAAATGTGTCATTTAGCTAGCTAAGCATAAGCGTGTCATTTGCTAGCTAACCCCAAACGTGTCATTTAGCTAGCTAAGCAAACGTGTCATTTAGCTAGCTAAGCAAACGTGTCATTTAGCTTGCTTCATTAGAGATTAGGTGTTTGGAAAGAGCTTGACATCGGCAAGTTGTCGTCTTGGTAAAGTTGTCAGTCGGACTACTGTCACCACCACCATTGATATGACAAGCAAATCAAAGCGTATTTGGATATAGCCATCGAGTTGATCTCCTGACAGCTTGTCTGACTCTGCTGCGTATACCCTGACTCTGCTACATGTACCCTGATTCTGCTACATATACCCTGACTCTGTTACATATACCCTGACTCTGTTACATGTACCCTGACTCTGCTACATGTACCCTGACTCTGCTACATATACCCTGACTCTGCTACATATACCCTGACTCTGCTACATATACCCTGACTCTGCTACATATACCCTGACTCTGCTACATGTACCCTGACTCTGCTACATGTACCCTGACTCTGCTACATATACCCTGACTCTGCTACATGTACCCTGACTCTGCTACGTATACCCTGACTCTGCTACCCTGACTCTGCTACATGTACCCTGACTCTGCTACATGTACCCTGATTCTGCTACATATACCCTGACTCTGCTACGTATACCCTGACTCTGCTACATATACCCTGACTCTGCTACATATACCCTGACTCTGCTACATATACCCTGACTCTGCTACATATACCTCTGCATATACCCTGACTCTGCTACATATACCCTGACTCTGCTACATATACCCTGACTCTGCTACATATACCCTGACTCTGCTACATATACCCTGACTCTGCATATACCCTGACTCTGCTACGTATACCCTGACTCTGCTACATATACCCCTGACTCTGCTACATATACCCTGACTCTGCTACATATACCCTGACTCTGCTACATATACCCTGACTCTGCTACGTATACCCTGACTCTAGGAAAGGGACTACGTTTATACCCTGACTCTGCTACCCTGACTCTGCTACGTATACCCTGACTCTAATATACGTATACCCTGACTCTGCTACGTATACCCTGACTCTGACTCTGTTATACCCTGACTCTGCTACGTATACCCTGACTCTGCTACCCTGACTCTGCTACGTATACCCTGACTCTGTATACCATGACTATTCCCTGACTCTGCTACGTATACCCTGACTCTGCTACGTATACCCTGAACGCAAGAGAAGGGACACAGTTTCAGGCACCGCATTGATTATATATATTATATATATATAATATAATATATTATATATGCAACGCAGGACAAGCTAGTTAAACTAGTAATATCATCAACCATGTGTAGTTAACCCGTGATTATGTTAAGATCGATTGTTTTTTTTTACAAGATAAGTTTAATGCCAGCTAGTAACTTACCATGGCTCCTTGCTGCCTGCACTCGCGTAACAGGTAGTCAGCCTGCCATGCAGTCTCCTCGTGGAGTAACAGGTGATCAGCCTGCCACGCAGTCTCCTCGTGGAGTAACAGGTGATCAGCCTGCCACGCAGTCTCCTCGTGGAGTAACAGGTGATCAGCCTGCCACGCAGTCTCCTCGTGGAGTAACAGGTGATCAGCCTGCCACGCAGTCTCCTCGTGGAGTAACAGGTGATCAGCCTGCCACGCAGTCTCCTCGTGGAGTAACAGGTGATCAGCCTGCCACGCAGTCTCCTCGTGGAGTAACAGGTGATCAGCCTGCCACGCAGTCTCCTCGTGGAGTAACAGGTGGTCAGCCTGCCACGCAGTCTCCTCGTGGAGTAACAGGTGATCAGCCTGCCATGCAGTCTCCTCGTGGAGTAACAGGTGGTCAGCCTGCCATGCAGTCTCCTCGTGGAGTAACAGGTGGTCAGCCTGCCATGCAGTCTCCTCGTGGGTAACAGGTGGTCAGCCTGCCATGCAGTCTCCTCGTGGAGTAACAGGTGATCAGCCTGCCATGCAGTCTCCTCGTGGAGTAACAGGTGATCAGCCTGCCACGCAGTCTCCTCGTGGAGTAACAGGTGATCAGCCTGCCATGCAGTCTCCTCGTGGAGTAACAGGTGGTCAGCCTGCCACGCAGTCTCCTCGTGGAGTAACAGGTGTCAGCCTGCCATGCAGTCTCCTCATGGAGTAACAGGTGATACAGCCAGATCATGTGACTTTTCCCTCGTGTATGTAACAGGTGATCAGTTTGTGCAGTCTCCTCTGTGTGGATGGGGAGTAACAGGGGTCAGCCTGTGCAGTGTGTGTGGGGTGTAGTGGTGTGTACACAAACAAACCCAAAACATCAGCCTGCCATGTTGTGGGTAACAGGTGTCAGCTCTGTGTACTGTACATCTATAACTAGAGGCTGGTTGTAGTGTGTTGTGGGGGTGTTATTGGCTCTGTGTACTGTACATCTATAACTAGAGAGGCTGGTTGGTCAGCCTGTGGTGGTGTTATTGGCTCTGTGTGGTTCAGTATGTTGTGGTGGTGTTATTGGCTCTGTGTACTGTACATCTATAACTAGCCTGCCATGGCTGGTTGTAGTATGTTGTGGTGGTGTTATTGGCTCTGTGTACTGTACATCTATAACTAGAGAGGCTGGTTGTAGTATGTTGTGGTGGTATAAATATATGGCCATTTACAGTACAGCTTTTAACTAGCGACTTACTAACAGTCATGTGTGCATACTTCTACTGTACATCTATTTTATATATTAGTATGTTGTGGTGGTGTTATTGGCTCTGTGTACTGTACATCTATAACTAGAGTGGCTGGTTGTAGTATGTTGTGGGGGTGTTATCTGCTGTTGTCTAGGATGATTAGTAGAGCTCGGAGAATGAAATCAATCAGACTCTACTAATGATCCTCCCAGACCTCCCATTACCTCTCTTCCATGCTCCATTACTCCTGTCTGGACTGTCTACTCCACCTAATCACCTGGAGGGTCCTGGTTTTACAGAAGACAGTTAATGTGAACCTGTGTGAAGGTGGTTAAGTGTGAAGTTTTATAACCTGTGTGAAGGTGGTTAAGTGTATGTGTTTTATAACCTGTGTGAAGGTGGTTAAGTGTGAAGGTGGTGGGGTTTTATAACCTGTGTGAAGGTGGTTAAAAATGCATGACTTTCAGAGAAAGTAGATAGATGCCTAAGACCTGAGTTGACATTGTGGTAGAGAATGACTGGTGTGTGTGGATGTGGAGTCTACAAGTCTGTGGTCTCAGTCAGACTCTCTGGTCACTCTGGCTCCAGACTCAGCAAACTGGAACTCAGAGGTCAACAGTCAGGTGGTTTAGATGATGATGAGTGTCAAAGTCTACAGGTCTGTGGTCTCCAGTCAGACCTCTCTGGTCACTCTGTCTTCCAGACTCAGCTAATGGAACCAGAGGTCAACAACTGGTTTAGATGATGATCTCCTGTCTGTGTTGTGGATTTGTCATCTACAATGTCAGAATGTTTTCTGTCAACCTTTTCTAGACCTTGAAAGCTGCGGTCAGTTTCCAACAGGGGACTGAAACACATGTTTTGTCCCACAGATAAACTGTCTGCAGATAGTTGGCTTTTACCATCATGGATATTTAACTCCTGGTTCAGGGCTAGTTAGACCTCACGCTAGATTTAAACACGGCCTATAACCTATTAGAATCAGGTACATCGTCTGGAACTTATTCAGGAGGGAGTCCTACCTGGTCTGGTATTATCAGGCTGTGGACTGGACTCGGACGTGAGCGTTAATCCCAGTCTTCAGAACCTGATTCGCATCATCAATAGCCAGCGATGGATGGGATCAACATTACTATCATCATGAATGCTGACATTTCATCTGGTCTCATTTATTTTCCGTTAGGGCAGAGTGAGTTACTAACCCCCTGCTATAGAGCCCTGTACAGTGGGGGACATAATACCCATAAAACCTCCTCAAGTTGGGAAATGTTTCCAATAGTTTTCTACAATTCATTTAAAAAGTGTCTTTTATCAATATGTTCGACTCTATTTACTCTCCCGATTCTGAATTGCAATTAGTATTGAAGTAGACATCGTACAAAACTACAAATCCCAGCATGCTCCTGTAGGTCATCCCTAGCTGTTTTTACTAACAGGTTTAGATCCTTAGGTCATCCCTATCTGACACCTTTACTAACAGGTATAGATCCTGTAGGTCATCTCTATCTGACACCTTTACTAACAGGTATAGATCCTAGGTCATCTCTAGCTGACACCTTTACTAACAGGTATAGATCCTGTAGGTCATCTCATCTGACACCTTTTACTAACAGGTATAGATCCTGTAGGTCATGGACATCTGACACCTTTACTAACAGTGTATAGATCCTGGACATTCTATCTGACACCTTTACTAACAGGTATAGATCCTGTAGGTCATCTCTATCTGACACCTTTACTAACAGGTATAGATCTGTAGGTCATCTCTATCTGACACCTTTACTAACAGGTATAGATCCTGTAGGTCATCTCTATCTGACACCTTTACTAACAGGTATAGATCCTGCAGGTCATCTCTATCTGACACCTTTACTAACAGGTATAGATCCTGTAGGTCATCTCTTCTGACACCTTGTAACAGGTATAGTCCCTGTGGTCATCTCTTCTGACACCTTCACTAACAGGTAAGATCCTGCAGGTCATCTCTAGGTGAGCTGACACCTTTACTAACAGGTATAGATCCTGTAGGTCATCTCTAGCTGACACCTTTGAAGGTATAGATCCTGTAGGTCATCTCTATTTGACACCTTTGTAAGGTGGTATAGATCCTGAAGGTCATCTCTATCTGACACCTTTACTAACAGGTATAGATCCTGTAGGTCATCTCTAGCTGACACCTTTACTAACAGGTATGATCCAGTAGGTCATGTCTATCTGACACCTTTACTAACAGGTATAGATCCTGTGGTCATCTCTAGCTGACACCTTTACTCTGTCAGGTATAGATCCTGCAGCTCATCTCTACTGACACCTTTACTAACAGGTATGATTGTAGGTCATCTATCTGACACCTTCACTAACAGGTGTAGATCCTGTAGGTCATCTCTATCTGACACCTTTACTAACAGGTATAGTCCTGAAGGTCATCTCTATCTGACACCTTTACTAACAGGTATAGATCCTGTAGGTCATCTATCTGACACCTTTACTAACAGGTATAGATCCTGAGGTCATCTCTATCTGACACCTTTACTAACAGGTATAGATCCATGTTAGGTCATCTCTACTGACACCTGTACTAACAGGTATAGAACTAGGTCATCTCTATCTGACCATTTACTAACAGGTTAGATCCTGTGGCTCATACTCAGGGCTGACAGAGAGGCAGGTATAGATCCACAGGTGGTCTATAACCTTTATTGGTATCTGTAGGTCATCTCTCTGACACTTTACTAACAGGTATAGATCCTGTAGGTCTGGTCTATCTGACACCTTTACTAACAGCTCTATAGTACTGGTCACTCTATCTGAGGCTGGTTAATCCCAGGTCATCTCTATCTGACACCTTTCTGGTATAGCCAGCGATGGTCATCTCTATCTGACACCTTTACTATCAGGTATAGATCCTGAGGTCATCTCTATCTGACACCTTTACTAACAGGTATAGATCCTGTAGTCATCTCTATGTGACACCTTTAACCCCTGCTATAGAGCCCCACAGGTCATCTCTAATGACACCTTTACTAACAGGTACCTCCTTAGGTCATCTCTATCTGACACCTTTCTAACAGTAGATCCTGTTTCTACTATCTGACACCTAACAGGTCTTCCTTGGTCATATCTGGAGACAGGTATAGATCCTTAGGTCATCTCTATTCTGACACCTTTACTAATTAGTATAATCCTGTAGGTCATCGTATCTGAAACCTTTACTAACAGGTATGATCCTGTAGGTCATCTCTATCTGACACCTTTACTAACAGGTATAGATCCTGTAGGTCATCTCTATCTGACACCTTTACTAACAGGTATAGATCCTGTAGGTCATCTCTATCTGACACCTTTACTAACAGGTATAGATCCTGTAGGTCATCTCTATCTGACACCTTTACTAACAGGTATAGATCCTGTAGGTCATCTCTATCTGACACCTTTACTAACAGGTATAGATCCTGTAGGTCATCACTATCTGACACCTTTACTAACAGGTATAGATCCTGTAGGTCATCTCTATCTGACACCTTTACTAACAGGTATAGATCCTGTAGGTCATCTCTATCTGACACCTTTACTAACAGGTATAGATCCTGTAGGTCATCTCTATCTGACACCTTTACTAACAGGTATAGATCCTACAGGTCTGTGGTCTATCTGACACCTTTACTAACAGGTATAGATCCTGTAGGTCATCTCTATCTGACACCTTTACTAACAGGTATAGATCCTGTAGGTCATCTCTATCTGACACCTTTACTAACAGGTATAGATCCTGTAGTCATCTCTATCTGACACCTTTACTAACAGGTATAGATCCTGCAGGTCATCTCTATCTGACACCTTTACTAACAGGTATAGATCCTCAGGTCATCACTATCTGACACCTTTACTAACAGGTATAGATCCTGTAGGTCATCTCTATCTGACACCTTTACTAACAGGTATAGATCCTGTAGGTCATCTCTATCTGACACCTTTACTAACAGGTATAGATCCTGTAGGTCATCTCTATCTGACACCTTTACTAACAGGTATAGATCCTGCAGGTCATCTCTATCTGACACCTTTACTAACAGGTATAGATCCTGTAGGTCATCTCTATCTGACACCTTTACTAACAGGTATAGATCCTGCAGGTCATCTCTATCTGACACCTTTACTAACAGGTATAGATCCTGTAGGTCATCTCTATCTGACACCTTTACTAACAGGTATAGATCCTGTAGGTCATCTCTATCTGACACCTTTACTAACAGGTATAGATCCTGCAGGTCATCTCTATCTGACACCTTTACTAACAGGTATAGATCCTGTAGGTCATCTCTATCTGACACCTTTACTAACAGGTATAGATCCTGTAGGTCATCTCTATCTGACACCTTTACTAACAGGTATAGATCCTGTAGGTCATCTCTATCTGACACCTTTACTAACAGGTATAGATCCTGTAGGTCATCTCTATCTGACACCTTTACTAACAGGTATAGATCCTGTAGGTCATCTCTATCTGACACCTTTACTAACAGGTATAGATCCTGTAGGTCATCTCTATCTGACACCTTTACTAACAGGTATAGATCCTGTAGGTCATCTCTTCTGACACCTTTACTAACAGGTATAGATCAGGTCATCTCTATCTGACACCTTTACTAACAGGTATAGATCCTGCAGGTCATCTCTATCTGACACCTTTACTAACAGGTATAGATCCTGTAGGTCATCTCTATCTGACACCTTTACTAACAGGTATAGATCCTGTAGGTCATCTCTATCTGACACCTTTACTAACAGGTATAGATCCTGCAGGTCATCTCTATCTGACACCTTTACTAACAGGTATAGATCCTGCAGGTCATCTCTATCTGACACCTTTACTAACAGGTATAGATCCTGTAGGTCATCTCTATCTGACACCTTTACTAACAGGTAGATCCTAGACACCTTTACTAACAGGTATAGATCCTGCAGGTCATCTCTATCTGACACCTTTACTAACAGGTATAGATCCTGTAGGTCATCTCTATCTGACACCTTTACTAACAGGTATAGATCCTGTAGGTCATCTCTATCTGACACCTTTACTAACAGGTATAGATCCTGTAGGTCATCTCTATCTGACACCTTTACTAACAGGTATAGATCCTGTAGGTCATCTCTATCTGACACCTTTACTAACAGGTATAGATCCTGTAGGTCATCTCTATCTGACACCTTTACTAACAGGTATAGATCCTGTAGGTCATCTCTATCTGACACCTTTACTAACAGGTATAGATCCTGTAGGTCATCTCTATCTGACACCTTTACTAACAGGTATAGATCCTGTAGGTCATCTCTATCTGACACCTTTACTAACAGGTTTAGATCCTGTAGGTCATCTCTATCTGACACCTTTACTAACAGGTATAGATCCTGCAGGTCATCTCTATCTGACACCTTTACTAACAGGTATAGATCCTGCAGGTCATCTCTATCTGACACCTTTACTAACAGGTATAGATCCTGTAGGTCATCTCTATCTGACACCTTTACTAACAGGTATAGATCCTGTAGGTCATCTCTATCTGACACCTTTACTAACAGGTATAGATCCTGTAGGTCATCTCTATCTGACACCTTTACTAACAGGTATAGATCCTGTAGGTCATCTCTATCTGACACCTTTACTAACAGGTATAGATCCTGTAGGTCATCTCTATCTGACACCTTTACTAACAGGTATAGATCCCAGGTCATCTCTATCTGACACCTTTACTAACAGGTATAGATCCCCCAGGTCATCTCTATCTGACACCTTTACTAACAGGTATAGATCCTGTAGGTCATCTCTATCTGACACCTTTACTAACAGGTATAGATCCTACAGGTCATCTCTATCTGACACCTTTACTAACAGGTATTGTGTCAATTTAAAACTTTCACAAGACGGTTCACAGAATTGTCAATTTGAAAGAAATGTAGACAGTTTATTCATGAATACATTTAGATAGTTAATCCCGGGATTCCTACCTTTGCCTCGATTCGTCAGTCTGGTCCAGATCATCATGGTATTTGTAGTTCTTTATGATAGCCACATTAGCAGCTAATTAGCATTTCATTTTGGGAGGTAAATACAGGCCAAGTCACTTTGTCTGAGAGAGATTTACACGGTAATAAACCATCACCCCAGGGAAGCCGACACAAACCTTCACCCCAGGGAAGCCGACACAAAACTTCACCCCAGGGAAGCCGACACAAAACTTCACCCCAGGGAAGCCGACACAAAACTTCACCCCAGGGGACACAAACCTTCACCCCGACACAAACCTTCACCCCAGGGAAGCCGACACAAAACTTCACCCCAGGGGAAGCCGACACAAACATCGCCCCAGGGGAAGCCGACACAAACCATCGCCCCAGGGGAAGCCCCCAAACCATCGACCCAGGGAAGCCGACACAAAACATCGCCCCAGGGAAGCCGACACAAACCATCGCCCCAGGGAAGCCGACACAAAACCATCGCCCCAGGGGAAGCCGACACAAACCATCGCCCCAGGGAAGCCGACACAAACCATCGCCCCAGGGAAGCCGACACAAACCATCGCCCCAGGGGAAGCCGACACAAACATCGCCCCAGGGAAGCCGACACAAACCATCGCCCCAGGAAGGAACAAACCATCGCCCCAGGGGAAGCGGACACAAACCATCGCCCCAGGGAAGCGGACACAAACCATCGCCCCAGGGAAGCCGACACAAAACATCGCCCCAGGGGAAGCCGACACAAACCATCGCCCCAGGGAAGCCGACACAAACCATCGCCCCAGGGGAAGCCGACACAAAACCATCGCCCCAGGGAAGCCGACACAAACCATCGCCCCAGGGGAAGCCGACACAAACCCATCGCCCCAGGGAAGCCGACACAAAACATCGCCCCAGGGAAGCCGACACAAAACACAGACCTTATTTTACGTGTTTCTAAAAAAATCCGCTACAGGAAAAATGAATGGTGGAAAAACGTCTGGAACCATTTCCCTGTTTGTCCGCTAGGTTTTCTGGGTATTATGATTCACACACTGTGGTACTTTATTCCAGGCTGTTGCTCTGTTAGTGTGGTGTTTGATTCCTTAATGGCGGAGTGGACAGTAAACCTCTAATTCTTGAGAGAACAGACCAAAACAGAGAGAGAGAACAGACCAAAACAGAGAGAGAGAACAGACCAAAACAGAGAGAGAGAACAGAACAGAGAGGGAACAGACCAGAACAGAGAGAGAGAGAGAACAGACCAAAACAGAGAGAGAGACCAGAACAGAGAGAGAGAGAACAGAACAGAACAGAGCGAGAGAGAACAGACCAGAACAGAGAGAGAGAACAGACCAAAACAGAGAGAGAGATCAGAACAGAGAGGGAACAGACCAGAACAGAGAGAGAGAGAGGGAACAGACCAGAACAGAGAGAGAGAGAGAGAACAGACCAGAACAGAGAGAGACAGACCAGAACAGAGAACAGAGAGAGAGAGAGAGAACAGACCAGAACAGAGAGAGAGAGAGAGAGAACAGACCAGAACAGAGAGAGAGAGAACAGACCAGAACAGAGAGAGAGAGAGAACAGACTAGAACAGAGAGAGAGAGAACAGACCAGAACAGAGAGAGAGAGAACAGACCAGAACAGAGAGAGAGAGAACAGACCAGAACAGAGAGAGAGAGAACAGACCAGAACAGAGAGCGAGAGAACAGACCAGAACAGAGAGCGAATAGACCAGAACAGGGAGAGATACCAGAACAGAGAGAGACCAGAACAGGGAGAGATACCAGAACAGAAAGAGAACTATGTGGGAGAGAGAACAGACCAGAACAGGGAGAGAGACCAGAACAGACCAGAACAGGGAGAGATACCAGAACAGAGAGAGAACAGACCAGAACAGGGAGAGAGACCAGAACAGACCAGAACAGGGAGAGAGACCAGAACAGAGAGCGAACAGACCAGAACAGGGAGAGAGACCAGAACAGACCAGAACAGGGAGAGAGACCAGAACAGAGAGAACAAGTTCCCCTAAACACACAGCTCCACCAGACTGCTGCGCATTAAGAATAAAATGAACTGACCAGAACAGGGAGAAGATACCAGAACAGAGAGACACCATGTTTCCCAAACAGGGTCCTCCTGTGCCTCCAGCAGCACGTTGTTGTCCCAGACAAACATACCTGAGTCAACTAGTCAAGGGCTTCATGATGGGAGTTTTATTTAACATGTATTTAACAAGGGAAGAGACCAGAACAAATTCTTATTTTCAGTGACGGCCTACCGGGGAACAGAGGTTATAACTGCCTTGTTCAGTGGCAGAACGACAGATTTTTACCTTGTCAGCTCGGGAGATTCGGTCCAGCAACGTTTCTGTTACTAGTCCAACACACCGATATTGGCCATATAACACAAACAGAAGTGCCTGATTGTTATTATAAACTGGTTATCAACGTAAACAAAGGTCCACCTATTTGTTTGCGCATTAAGAATAAAATGACCAGCTTTCAGACAATCAGCATCCAGGACTGGAACCACCCAGTTTGTGATGTTTGACACCCAGTTCCCAACGCTGTCTGACTGGCCTTAAGCATCACCTACTTTGATCCCACAAACTCACCTGAGTCAACTAGTCTGTCTGCTTCATGATTATAGTTTTATTTAACATTTATTCTAACTGTCTGTCTGTCTAAGAACTGTCTTCTTATTTTCTGTCTGTCTGTCTCCCCTCTCTCTTGTCTCTTGTCTCTTGTCTGCCTTGTCTCTTGTCTGCCTGCCTCTGTCTGTCTGTCTGTCCTTGTCTGTCTGTCTTCGGTCTCAGTCTGTCTCTCTTGTCTCTTGTCTCTTGTCCGATATTGTCTCTTGTCAAATCCCTGTCTGTCTGCCTCTGTTGTCTGTCTGTCTGTCTCTGTCTGTCTGTCTGTCTGTCTCTGTAAAAGTCTCTCTGTCTGTCTGTCTGCCTCTGATATACTGTCTGTCTCTCTCTGTCTTTCTGACAATCTGTCTGGACTGGAACCACCCAGTTTATGTGATGTTTCTCTCTCTCTCTCTGTCTGCCTGCCTGACTGCCCTGTCTGCCTCACCTCTTCTGTCTGCCTCCTGCCTGCCTCTGTTATCATCTCTCTGTCTGTCTGCCTCTGCCTGCCTGTCTCTCTCTCCTCTCTCTGTCTGTCTGTCTGTCTGTCTGCCTGCCTGTCTGCCCTGTCTGCCTGCCTCTCTGTCTCCATCCCTCTGTGTCTCTAGCAGATTACCTGCCCCTAGGCGTGACACTTGGACCCAGAGGGACACAGACAGACACCCCGGTCTGCAGTTGGTGTAGCAGAGAGAGAACATGGCATTGTCATTTAAGAAAGACCTGGAGAAGTACAAGGAGATTGACGAGGATGAGATCCTTAACAACCTGTCAGAGCAGGAACTCAAACAACTGGAGACTGCCCTGGAGGAGATGGACCCAGAGGTATGGAGGGGCGGGGGGGAGGGGGGAGGAGTCTGTCTGTTTCTGTCTTCCTTGTGTTTTCTCCTTGTTCGCCAGACAGGCATCTCATTCTTATCAACTTTTAACCTCCGTCTGCCAAGCTTTTCTATGTTGACTTGCACGCAGAGTGGAGGAGGAGGCGCAGTAGAGTAGAGGAGGAGGAGGTGCAGTAGAGGAGGAGCGCAGCAGTGAGGAGGCGGTGCAGTAGAGGAGGAGGAGCGCAGCAGAGTGTGGAGGAGGAGCGCAGCAGAGTAGAGGAGGAGCGCAGCAGAGTAGAGGGGAGGAGGAGGCGCAGCAGAGTAGAGGGAGGAGAAGGAGGCGCAGCAGAGTATAAGGGAGGAGGAGGAGGAGCAGCAGAGTAGAGGAGGAGGTAGAGGAGGAGGAGGAGGAGGAGGAGCGCAGAGGAGGAGGAGGGCGCAGCAGAGTAGAGGAGGCGTAAGAGGAGGAAGAGGCGTAGAGGAGGAGGAGGCGCAGCAGAGTAGAGGAGGAGGAGGAGGCAGCAGAGTAGAGGAGGAGGAGGAGGCGCAGCGAAGGGGAGGAGGAGGAGGTGCAGCAGAGTAGAGGAGGAGGAGGCGTAGAGGAGGAGGAGGTGCAGCAGAGTAGAGGAGGAGCAGAGTAGTCAAACCCTTCCAGGACTTAGTGAGGTTAATTTTCCTTTTCAAGGGCCAGAGTGTGAGGTACAACAGACATTTATTTGTGATATTACACAATACAACAGAAGTATTGGGACGAGGCCAATGTGTTGTTACATCTCAAGTAGAGAACATCTTAAACATTCTTCTTGTCTTTCACTTATACACAGCATGAAGGAGATGAGTCCACTAACTAGGCAACCATAGGAACTCAACGGCACCGAATGCAGCCCTAATGTTTTTAAACATGGCACATGAATCCACCAATTACCAATTGATCAATCAGTCAATAAACCCATGTATCCACCCCTCTGTGTCTCCCCCCCAGAATGCATTGCTGCCAGCGTCGATGCGTCAGAAGGACCACACAGTGAAAGCAGCCACCGGCCCCTACAGCCGAGAGAAACTACTCAGTTTTCTGGAGAAGGAGGCCCTGGAGTATAAAGACAGAGATGATGTGGTGTCTTTCTCTGGAGAGAGGAAAGGTAGGAGGCCCTGGAGTATAAAGACAGAGATGATGTAGTCTCTTTCTCTGGAGAGAGGAAAGGTAGGAGGCCCTGGAGTATAAAGACAGAGATGATGTAGTCTCTTTCTCTGGAGAGAGGAAAGGTAGGAGGCCCTGGAGTATAAAGACAGAGATGATGTAGTGTCTTTCTCTGGAGAGAGGAAAGGTAGGAGGCCCTGGAGTATAAAGACAGAGATGATGTTGTCTTTCTCTGGAGAGAGGAAAGGTAGGAGGCCCTGGAGTATAAAGACAGAGATGATGTGGTGTCTTTCTCTGGAGAGAGGAAAGGTAGGAGGCCCTGGAGTATAAAGACAGAGATGATGTGGTGTCTTTCTCTGGAGAGAGGAAAGGTAGGAGGCCCTGGAGTATAAAGACAGAGATGATGTAGTCTCTTTCTCTGGAGAGAGGAAAGGTAGGAGGCCCTGGAGTATAAAGACAGAGATGATGTTGTGTCTTTCTCTGGAGAGAGGAAAGGTAGGAGGCCCTGGAGTATAAAGACAGAGATGATGTTGTGTCTTTCTCTGGAGAGAGGAAAGGTAGGAGGCCCTGGGGTATAAAGACAGAGATGATGTGGTGTCTTTCTCTGGAGAGAGGAAAGGTAGGAGGCCCTGGAGTATAAAGACAGAGATGATGTTGTCTTTCTCTGGAGAGAGGAAAGGTAGGAGGCCCAGTAGAAAAGTGGATGAATTGCCCCCCAAAAAATGGGCTCTATCCCTTTAAAAGCTAATCATATATATATACACACCATTATTTATATATTTATTTACTCTGACATCACTCGTTCTGGTATTGCTTTCGTTTTTTGCTGTTTGTTTTATATGTGTGTATTGCTAGGTATTCTTATTATACTGTTGGAGCTATAAACACCAGCATTACTACACTGTTGGAGCTATAAACACCAGCATTACTACACTGTTGGAGCTAGAAACACCAGTATTACTACACTGTTGGAGTTAGAAACACCAACATTACTACACTGTTGGAGATAGAAACACCAGCATTACTACACTGTTGGAGCTAGAAACACCAGCATTACTACACTGTTGGAGCTAGAAACACCAACATTACTACACTGTTGGAGACAGAAACACCAACATTACTACACTGTTGGAGTTAGAAACACCAGTATTACTACACTGTTGGAGATAGAAACACCAGCATTACTACACTGTTGGAGACAGAACTTGAGTATTACTACACTGTTGGAGCTAGAAACACCAGCATTACTACACTGTTGGAGCTAGAAACACCAGCATTACTACACTGTTGGAGATAGAAACACCAGCATTACTACACTGTTGGAGATAGAAACACCAGCATTACTACACTGTTGGAGCTAGAAACACCAGCATTACTACACTGTTGGAGCTAGAAACACCAGCATTACTACACTGTTGGAGATAGAAACACCAGCATTACTATACTGTTGGAGACAGAAACACCAGCATTACTACACTGTTGGAGCTAGAAACACCAGTATTACTGTTGGGGTAACCAGGCGTTGGGGGTAACCAGAGGCGTTGGGGGTAACCAGAGGCGTTGGGGGTAACCAGAGGCGTTGGGGGTGACCAGAGGCGTTGCGGGTGACGAGAGGCGTTGGGGGTAAATAGAGGCGTTGGGGGTAACCGGAGGCGTTGTGGGCTGGGGGAGGGTGTGGGCTGGGGGAGGAGGAGGGGTGTGGGCTGGGGGAGGGTGTGGGCTGGGGGAGGAGGAGGGGTGTGGGCTGGGGGAGGAGGAGGAGGGGGTGTGGGCTGGGGGAGGAGGAGGAGGGGTGTGGGAGAAAAAAGCAATATGGTGGTACAGTCCAACTAGATTACAGAGGGATTTCATTGGGCTTGGACACACACACACACACACACACACACACACACACACACACACACACACACAAATACACACACACACACTAATACACACTTCTGGGTAGGAATATGCCTTTCATAGCCTCAAGTACCAGTATGTATATAGAGCAGGGTTAGGGTTGGTACCTCCAGTATGTATATAGAGCAGGGTTAGGGATGTTACCTCCAGTATGTATATAGAGCAGGGTTAGGGATCTTTACCTCCAGTATGTATATAGAGCAGGGTTGGGTTGGTACCTCCAGTATGTATATAGAGCAGGGTTAGGGTTGTCCCCTCCAGTATGTATATAGAGCAGGGTTAGGGTTGTTCCCTCCAGTATGTATATAGAGCAGGGTTAGGGTTGTTACCTCCAGTATGTATATAGAGCAGGGTTAGGGTTGGTACCTCAGTATGTATATAGAGCAGGGTTAGGGAGGGAGTTAGTTAGGTTGCAGTATGTATAGAGCAGGGTTATATATGTATATAGAGCAGGGTTAGGGTTGGTACCTCCAGTATGTATATAGAGCAGGGGTTAGGGTTGGTACCTCCAGTATGTATATAGAGCAGGGTTAGGTTGGTACCCTCCAGTATGTATATAGAGCAGGGTTAGGGATGTTACCTCCAGTATGTATATAGAGCAGGGTTGGGGTTCTCCAGTTGTATATAGGCAGGGTTGGGGTTCCTCCCTCCAGTATGTATATAGAGCAGGGTTAGGGTTGTTCCCTCCAGTATGTATATAGAGCAGGGTTAGGGTTGTTCCCTCCAGTATGTATATAGAGCAGGGTTAGGGTTCCCCCTCCAGTATGTATATAGAGCAGGGTTAGGGTTCCTCCCTCCAGTATGTATATAGAGCAGGGTTAGGGTTTCCCCCTCCAGTATGTATATAGAGCAGGGTTGGGGTTCCTCCCTCCAGGTTAGAGGGTTGTTCCTCTCCAGTATGTATATAGAGCAGGGTTAGGGTTCCTCCCTCCAGTATGTATATAGAGCAGGGTTAGGGTTGGTACCTCCAGTATGTATATAGAGCAGGGTTGGGGTTGTTCCCTCCAGTATGTATATAGAGCAGGGTTGGGGTTCCTCCCTCCAGTATGTATATAGAGCAGGGTTAGGGTTCCTCCCCTCCAGTATGTATATAGAGCAGGGTTAGGGTTCCTACCTCCAGTATGTATATAGAGCAGGGTTGGGGTTCCTCCCTCCAGTATGTATATAGAGCAGGGTTGGGTTTCCTCCTCCAGTATGTATATAGAGCAGGGTTGGGGTTCCTCCCTCCAGTATGTATATAGAGCAGGGTTGGGGTTCCTACCTCCAGTATGTATATAGAGCAGGGTTGGGGTTCCTCCCTCCAGTATGTATATAGAGCAGGGTTAGGGTTCCTCCCTCCAGTATGTATATAGAGCAGGGTTGGGGTTCCTCCCTCCAGTATGTATATAGAGCAGGGTTGGGGTTCCTCCCTCCCCAGTATGTATATAGAGCAGGGTTGGGGTTCCTCCCTCCAGTATGTATATAGAGCAGGGTTGGGGTTCCTCCCTCCAGTATGTATATAGAGCAGGGCAGGGGGTTTTCCCTCCAGTATGTATATAGAGCAGGGTTGGGGTTCCTCCCTCCAGTATGTATATAGAGCAGGGTTGGGGTTCCTCCCTCCAGTATGTATATAGAGCAGGGTTGGGGTTCCCCCTCCAGTATGTATATAGAGCAGGGTTGGGGTTCCTCCCTCCAGTATGTATATAGAGCAGGGTTGGGGTTCCTCCCTCCAGTATGTATATAGAGCAGGGTTGGGGTTCCTCCCTCCAGTATGTATATAGAGCAGGGTTGGGGTTCCCCCTCCAGTATGTATATAGAGCAGGGTTGGGGTTCCTCCCCCTCCCCCTCCAGTATGTATATAGAGCAGGGTTGGGGTTCCCCCTCCAGTATGTATATAGAGCAGGGTTGGGGTTCCTCCCTCCAGTATGTATATAGAGCAGGGTTGGGGTTCCTCCCTCCAGTATGTATATAGAGCAGGGTTGGGGTTCCTCCCTCCAGTATGTATATAGAGCAGGGTTGGGGTTCCCCCCTCCAGTATGTATATAGAGCAGGGTTGGGGTTCCTCCCTCCAGTATGTATATAGAGCAGGGTTGGGGTTCCTCCCTTCAGTATGTATATAGAGCAGGGTTGGGGTTCCCCACTCCAGTATGTATATAGAGGAGGGGTAGGGTTCCCTCCCTCCAGTATGTATATAGAGCAGGGTTAGGGTTCCTCCCTCCAGTATGTATATAGAGCAGGGTTGGGGTTCCTCCCTCCAGTATGTATATAGAGCAGGGTTGGGGTTCCCCCTCCAGTATGTATATAGAGCAGGGTTGGGGTTCCCCCTCCAGTATGTATATAGAGCAGGGTTGGGGTTCCTCCCTCCAGTATGTATATAGAGCAGGGTTGGGTTCCCCCTCCAGTATGTATATAGAGCAGGGTTGGGGTTCCTCCCTCCAGTATGTATATAGAGCAGGGTTGGGGTTCCCCCTCCAGTATGTATATAGAGCAGGGTTGGGGTTCAGTATGTATATAGAGCAGGGTTGGGGTTCCCCCTCCAGTATGTATATAGAGCAGGGTTGGGGTTCCTCCCTCCAGTATGTATATAGAGCAGGGTTGGGGTTCCCCCTCCAGTATGTATATAGAGCAGGGTTGGGGTTCCCCCTCCAGTATGTATATAGAGCAGGGTTGGGGTTCCCCCTCCAGTATGTATATAGAGCAGGGTTGGGGTTCCCCCTCCAGTATGTATATAGAGCAGGGTTGGGGTTCCTCCCTCCAGTATGTATATAGAGCAGGGTTGGGGTTCCCCCTCCAGTATGTATATAGAGCAGGGTTGGGGTTCCCCCTCCAGTATGTATATAGAGCAGGGTTGGGGTTCCCCCTCCAGTATGTATATAGAGCAGGGTTGGGGTTCCCCCTCCAGTATGTATATAGAGCAGGGTTGGGGTTCCCCCTCCAGTATGTATATAGAGCAGGGTTGGGGTTCCCCCTCCAGTATGTATATAGAGCAGGGTTGGGGTTCCCCCAGTATGTATATAGAGCAGGGTTGGGGTTCCAGTATGTATATAGAGCAGGGTTGGGGTTTCAGTATGTATATAGAGCAGGGTTGGGGTTCCCCCTCCAGTATGTATATAGAGCAGGGTTGGGGTTCCTCCCTCCAGTATGTATATAGAGCAGGGTTGGGGTTCCTCCCTCCAGTATGTATATAGAGCAGGGTTGGGGTTCCCCCTCCAGTATGTATATAGAGCAGGGTTGGGGTTCCCCCTCCAGTATGTATATAGAGCAGGGTTGGGGTTCCCCCTCCAGTATGTATATAGAGCAGGGTTGGGGTTCCCCCTCCAGTATGTATATAGAGCAGGGTTGGGGTTCCTCCCTCCAGTATGTATATAGAGCAGGGTTGGGGTTCCCCCTCCAGTATGTATATAGAGCAGGGTTGGGGTTCCCCTCCAGTATGTATATAGAGCAGGGTTGGGGTTCCCCCTCCAGTATGTATATAGAGCAGGGTTGGGGTTCCCCCTCCAGTATGTATATAGAGCAGGGTTGGGGTTCCTCCCTCCAGTATGTATATAGAGCAGGGTTGGGGTTCCTCCCTCCAGTATGTATATAGAGCAGGGTTGGGGTTCCCCCTCAGTATGTATATAGAGCAGGGTTGGGGTTCCCCCCTCCAGTATGTATATAGAGCAGGGTTGGGGTTCCCCCCTCCAGTATGTATATAGAGCAGGGTTAGGGTTCCTCCCTCCAGTAGAATTCCAGAACCATGATGTCATTCCAGAACCATGATGTCATGGCCCCTGATCTCTGGGGAGGAAGCCTGTCAGGAATCACCTCACACACATTCCTCTTCCCTCCCCCCACTGTGTGTGTGGTGACAGACCATAGCAACAACTCTTGTTATCAGCGGGGGCTGATTTAATGAGTCTCGTGGAATTTACATTCGATTAGACCTTAAAAGTGATTTGTGTTTTACTTGTTGTATAAACACACCATGGGCACCAAAATCGGACTAAGTGGACTGGACAAGAGTTTCTGGAGAGACTTGAGAGCTTTTCAGTGATGAGCACAATTAATATTAGCAGCACAGATGTGCAGCCCAGTTCTGTTCAGCAGTGGGAAGGACACGTCACACCCGGAACACACCGCCTACATCAGCTGGTGAGCTGCAGGGGAGTGTGAAGACAGGCTCTGATTATACACATCACACAGGGGACTCTCTGGCTTCCCCGTAGTGAACCAGTCACCACCAGCCTGGTTAGCTACCCTTTGCCTGGTGAAAAGGGATACTTCAGGATTTTGCCAATGAGGCCCTTCGACCCCATCATTGAGCTAACGCTAGTTAGCATTGGCTTGCAAAACCACTTCTACCTTCCTTCATACTGGACACAGAGACATACAAATGGTATCAGTGAGTTCATCTGACTCTGGGGGAAGTTGATAAAGGGAAGTTGATAAATCCCCAAGTATCCCTTTAAGAAACACAAGCTGCTTTACAAAATTGAAAACAATAGCAGCAGTGAGTTTAATAGTAAAACGGTCTAACTATGTTTGTCTCTCCCCTTTGGTATAGAAAAGTAGTGCAGTTGTAGTCTCATTCAACCCTCCCACTTTCCCCACGGCGGTTTCATAGCCAAGTTCTGTAGCCAAGTCTCCCACTTCCTCAGAGAAAACGTCTTGATTCAAGCCCTTACCGCTCAAAGATATTACCCATAACACACCACTATGTATTGTATTGTTGTTGTGCCTCTCTCTTTCCCTCTAAAATGGCCCAATGTTTTCTTCATTTTGACAATAACTACAGTAAATCATTATTCAAAGGACTAAAATGTGACTTCAGTCGAGACTAAATCTAAAGTGTGCCAAAATTAACAGTGATCCACTGACTGACTCCCATTCTGTAGCAGCTCCATTCAGGCTCCATTCTGTAGCAGCTCCATTCAGGCCCCATTCTGTAACGGCCTGTAGAGACTCCATTCTGTAACGGCCTGTAGAGAGACTCCATTCTGTATCGGCCTGTAGAGAGACTCCATTCTGTATCGGCCTGTATCTCGGCCTGTAGAGACTCCATTCTGTAACAGCCTGTATCGGCCTGTAGAGACTCCATTCTGTAGACTCCATTCTGTCGGCCTGTAAGAGACTCCATTCTGTATCGGCCTGAGAGACTCCATTCTGTTCGGCCTGTAGAGACTCCATTCTAACAGCCTGTAGAGACTCCATTCTGTCCATCGGCCTGTAGAGAGACTCCATTCTGTAACGGCCTGTAGAGACTCCCTGTAACGGCCTGTAGGAGAGACTCCATTCTGTAACGGCCTGTAGAGAGACTCCATTCTGTAACGGCCTGTAGAGACTCCATTCTGTAACGGCCTGAGAGACTCCATTCTGTAACGGCCTGTAGAGACTCCATTCTGTAACGGCCTGTAGAGACTCCATTCTGACTCCATTCGGCCTGTAGAGAGACTCCATTCTGTAACAGCCTGTAGAGAGACTCCATTCTGACGGCCTGTAAACTCCATTCTGTAACAGCCTGTAGAGAGACTCCATTCTGTAACGGCCGGCCTGTAACAGCCTGTAGAGACTCCATTCTGTAACGGCCTGTAGAGACTCCAGACTCCATTCTGACTCCATTCTGTAACGGCCTGTAGAGACTCCATTCTGTAACGGCCTGTAGAGAGACTCCATTCTGTAACGGCCTGTAGAGAGACTCCATTCTGTTGGCCTGTAGAGACTCCATTCTGTAGAGACTCCATTCTGTAACTCCAGCTGGGAGAAATTACGGCCTGTAGGAACTCCCAGGGTTGAGACTCCAAACAGTGACTCCATTCTGACGGCCTGGTTTGAGCCTGTAGAGACTCCATGACTGGACTCCTCTGTAACGGCCTTAGAGAGACTCCATTCTCTCTAGAGACTCCATTCTGCTCTCTAGCGGCCTTAGAGACTCCATTCTCTCACTCCATTCTGTTGAAATTACAGGAAGGGTTCAGTGTAGAGGGTTTGAGATGTGGCTATGACTGGACTCTCTGTGGTTCTCCCTCTCTCTCGCTCTCTTTCTCTCTCACTCTCTTTGTCTCTCTCACTCTTTCTCTCTCTCTTTCTGTCTCTCTCGCTCTCTTTCTCTCTCTCTTTCTGTCTCTTTCTGTCTCTCTCTCTCTCTCTCTGTCTCTCTCTCTGTCTCTCTCTCTCTGTCTCTCTGTCTCTCTGTCTCTCTCTCTGTCTCTCTCTCTGTCTCTCTGTCTCTCTTTGTCTCTGTCTCTCTTTGTCTCTGTCTCTCTTTGTCTCTCTCTCGCCATTCTGTGTCGGTCCCTGTGGACAACAGTTTCAGTTACCCCCATTATAGACAGACACAGAGAGAAGCACCCAGGCTGCACCTAGAGTGTCTGTAGTACATACAACCTCACAGATATTTGACATGTAGGATATCACCTGTAGGGAAAGGAGAAGGTCATGCAGAGACAGTTGAACTGTGTGTTAACCAGAAGACTGTGGCTGTAAGTGCCGGGGATAGTAGACTAACTGTTAGCTGACTCTTCTCCAGAGGGCCTGACACAGGAAGTGGGGTGTTGTGGGTAATGGCTGTATTTACTGTTTAGAGGCTTTTCAGGAAGTGCCAAGGCCCCCTCGAGACTAGACCGCCTTTTAGACTGGAAGTAGGGGCACGGGTGGTGTTCTGTCGGAGGGCGGCGGGGGAGGACCGAAGGACAATTAGATTTAAGTTTGAGTCATTTAGCAGACGCTGTTATTCAGAGCCACTTCTACTAGTGAGTGAATACATTCCCATGAAGGAAAGGGTCACTATCATTTCTTGTCTTTAAAGTGAGGGTGTTGGGGGCACAGAGGCACAGAGGTTATTCTCCTTGAGGGAGTTGTGTGGCAGGAGAAGAGGGAGAGGGGCTACTGAAGGAAAAGGCTACTGTATAGATTTGTTTAGTGTGTTGAGGGGGAGGGGCACTGATGGGGTTGTCTGGTACTGTATTTAATATACAGTACTTCATATACAGTACTTCATATACAGTATTTCATATACAGTACTTCATATACAGTACTTCATATACAGTACTTCATATACAGTACTTCATATACAGTACTTCATATACAGTACTTCATATACAGTACCAGTCAAACGTTTAGACAACACTACTCATTTAAAGGTTTTTCATTATTTTGACTGTTTTCTACATTGTAGAATAATAGTGAAGACATAAACTATGAAATAACACAAAATATAAAATATATTTTGATTTGTTTCCCACTTGTTGGTTACTACATGATTCCATATGTGTTATTTCATAGTTTTGATCTCTTTTCTACAATTAAGGGTTATTCTATATTTTTTTAAACTATTTTCTAAATTGTAGAATAGTTTTTTAAATATAGAAAAACCCTTGAATGAATAGGTGTTTCCAAACTGTTGACTGTTGACTGGTAACTGTTGACTGGTAACTGTTGACTGGTAACTGTTGACTGGTAACTGTTGACTGGTAACTGTTGACTGGTAACTGTTGACTGGTAACTGTTGACTGGTAACTGTTGACTGGTAACTGTTGACTGGTAACTGTTGACTGGTAACTGTTGACTGGTAACTGTTGACTGGTAACTGTTGACTGGTAACTGTTGACTGGTAACTGTTGACTGGTAACTGTTGACTGGTAACTGTTGACTGGTAACTGTTGACTGGTAACTGTTGACTGGTAACTGTTGACTGGTAACTGTTGACTGGTAACTGTTGACTGGTTGACTGGTAACTGTTGACTGGTAACTGCTGACTGGACTGGTAACTGTTGACTGGTAACTGTTGACTGTAACTGTTGACTGGTAACTGTTGACTGGTTGACTGTTGACTGGTAACTGTTGACTGGTAACTGTTGACTGGTAACTGTTGACTGGTAACTGTTGACTGGTAACTGTTGACTGGTAACTGTTGACTGGTTGACTGTTGACTGGTAACTGTTGACTGGTAACTGTTGACTGGTTGACTGGTAACTGTTGACTGGTAACTGTTGACTGGTAACTGTTGACTGGTAACTGTTGACTGGTAACTGTTGACTGGTAACTGTTGACTGGTAACTGTTGACTGGTAACTGTTGACTGGTAACTGTTGACTGGGTAACTGTTGACTGGTAACTGTTGACTGGTAACTGTTGACTGGTAACTGTTGACTGGTAACTGTTGACTGGTAACTGTTGACTGGTTGACTGGTAACTGTTGACTGGTAACTGGTAACTGTTGACTGGTTGACTGGTAACTGTTGACTGGTAACTGGTAACTGTTGACTGGTAACTGGTAACTGGTAACTGTTGACTGGTTGACTGGTAACTGTTGACTGGTAACTGGTAACTGGTAACTGTTGACTGGTAACTGTTGACTGGTAACTGGTAACTGGTAACTGTTGACTGGTTGACTGGTAACTGTTGACTGGTAACTGGTAACTGTTGACTGGTAACTGTTGACTGGTAACTGTTGACTGGTAACTGGTTGACTGGTAACTGTTGACTGGTAACTGTTGACTGGTAACTGTTGACTGGTAACTGTTGACTGGTAACTGTTGACTGGTAACTGTTGACTGGTAACTGTTGACTGGTAACTGTTGACTGGTAACTGTTGACTGGTAACTGTTGACTGGTAACTGTTGACTGGTTGACTGTTGACTGGTACTGTTGACTGGTACTGTTGACTGTTGACTGGACTGGTAACTGTTGACTGGTAACTGTTGACTGGTAACTGTTGACTGGTAACTGTTGACTGGTTAACTGTTGACTGTTGACTGGTAACTGTTGACTGGTAACTGTTGACTGGTAACTGTTGACTGGTAACTGTTGACTGGTAACTGTTGACTGGTAACTGTTGACTGGTTGACTGGTAACTGTTGACTGGTAACTGTTGACTGGTAACTGTTGACTGGTAACTGTTGACTGGGTTGACTGTGACTGTTGACTGGTAACTGTTGACTGGTTAACTGTTGACTGGTTGACTGTTGACTGGTTGACTGTTGACTGGTTGACTGTTGACTGGTTGACTGTTGACTGGTAACTGTTGACTGGTAACTGTTGACTGGTAACTGTTGACTGGTAACTGTTGACTGGTTGACTGTTGACTGTTGACTGGTAACTGTTGACTGGTGACTGTTGACTGGTAACTGTTGACTGGTTGACTGGTAACTGTTGACTGGTAACTGTTGACTGGTAACTGTTGACTGGTTGACTGGTAACTGTTGACTGGTAACTGTTGACTGGGTTGACTGGTTGACTGTTGACTGGTAACTGTTGACTGGTAACTGTAACTGGATTACGTGCTGATGAGGTTGGGGAGAATAGCAGCCTCTGTAATGTAGCTGGTGTGTTGTAACGTTCTGGCCAACAAGTTACTGTTGACTGGTAACTGCAGCATAGAGTTGAGTTTAGACTTTACTCTCTGTTCCGTTGACTTCCTGTCTCTTTCCTTCTGCTGCTGCTGGGTTTCCATGGTAACTGTTGACTGGTAACTGTTGGGTCCGACTGAAGGACTGGGAGAGAGACTGGGGAGGGAGGAGAAAAGAGAGCGAGACGAGCGAGAGATGCAGACGGTCTTGTCTCCTCAGTCTGATGAAGATCTCCAGCTGTGTGGTATGTAAAGATGTCTGACTCTGTCTCACAACAGCACGCACACGCACACGCACACACAAACCAAGACAAAGCATAAGGGTTCATGGGTAGACGGTACACAGGACAGACGGAAATAGCATCCTGCAACCAGACAGAGCAGAGTAGAACACACTGATCAGAGACCAGTCTGTATGCAGAGTCTTGTCTTCCTCAGTCTGATGAATCTCCACTGTGTTAGTCCATCCTGCACTCTGTCAGAACACACTGTACCACTTAGATACAGTCCATCCTGTTCAGTAGAACACAGGACCGACTTAAATACAGTCCATCCTGCAGTAGAACACACTGTACCACTTAGATACAGTCCATCCTGCAGTAGAACACACTGTACCACTTAGATACAGTCCATCCTGCAGTAGAACACACTGTACCGCTTAGATACAGTCCATCCTGCAGTAGAACACACTGTACCACTTAGATACAGTCCATCCTGCAGTAGAACACACTGTACCACTTAGATACAGTCCATCCTGCAGTAGAACACACTGTACCGCTTAGATACAGTCCATCCTGCAGTAGAACACACTGTACCACTTAGATACAGTCCATCCTGCAGTAGAACACACTGTACCACTTAGATACAGTCCATCCTGCAGTAGAACACACTGTACCGCTTAGATACAGTCCATCCTGCAGTAGAACACACTGTACCACTTAGATACAGTCCATCCTGCAGTAGAACACACTGTACCGCTTAGATACAGTCCATCCTGCAGTAGAACACACTGTACCACTTAGATACAGTCCATCCTGCAGTAGAACACACTGTACCACTTAGATACAGTCCATCCTGCAGTAGAACACACTGTAACACTTAGATACAGTCCATCCTGCAGTAGAACACACTGTACCACTTAGATACAGTCCATCCTGCAGTAGAACACACTGTACCACTTAGATACAGTCCATCCTGCAGTAGAACACACTGTACCACTTAGATACAGTCCATCCTGCAGTAGAACACACTTTAACACTTAGATACAGTCCATCCTGCAGTAGAACACACTGTACCACTTAGATACAGTCCATCCTGCAGTAGAACACACTGTACCACTTAGATACAGTCCATCCTGCAGTAGAACACACTGTACCACTTAGATACAGTCTATCCTGCAGTAGAACACACTGTAACACTTAGATACAGTCCATCCTGCAGTAGAACACACTGTAACACTTAGATACAGTCCATCCTGCAGTAGAACACACTGTACCGCTTAGATACAGTCCATCCTGCAGTAGAACACACTGTAACACTTAGATACAGTCCATCATGCAGTAGAACACACTGTACCACTTAGATACAGTCCATCCTGCAGTAGAACACACTGTACCCCTTAGATACAGTCCATCCTGCAGTAGAACACACTGTAACACTTAGATACAGTCCATCATGCAGTAGAACACACTGTACCACTTAGATACAGTCCATCCTGCAGTAGAACACACTGTAACACTTAGATACAGTCCATCCTGCAGTAGAACACACTGTACCACTTAGATACAGTCCATCCTGCAGTAGAACACACTGTACCACTTAGATACAGTCCATCCTGCAGTAGAACACACTGTAACACTTAGATACAGTCCATCATGCAGTAGAACACACTGTACCACTTAGATACAGTCCATACTGCAGTAGAACACACTGTAACACTTAGATACAGTCCATCCTGCAGTAGAACACACTGTAACACTTAGATACAGTCCATCCTGCAGTAGAACACACTGTACCACTTAGATACAGTCCATCCTGCAGTAGAACACACTGTACCACTTAGATACAGTCCATCCTGCAGTAGAACACATTGTACTAGCCCTTGCTCTCTCTAAAGCCCCCTCCTTCTCTCTCTCTAGCCCCTCCTTCTCTCTCTCTAGCCCCTCCTTCTCTCTCTCTAGCCCCTCCTTCTCTCTCTCTAGCCCCTCCTTCTCTCTCTCTAGCCCCTCCTTCTCTCTCTCTAGCCCCTCCTTCTCTCTCTCTAGCCCCTCCTTCTCTCTCTCTAGCCCCTCCTTCTCTCTCTCTGTGTGTCTTGTCTCTGGCTCTGTTGGCGTGTTCTCTAAAGACCGCTGTAGTAGACACACATTAGCCGCTAGGAGTTAGCGTTATGGATAAAACGACCTCAGAATGAGTTGGAGCAGCTAATATACGTTAGCTGCTAGGAGTTAGCGTTATGGATAAAACGACCTCAGAATGAGTTGGAGCAGCTAATATACATTAGCCGCTAGGAGTTAGCGTTATGGATAAAACGACCTCAGAATGAGTTGGAGCAGCTAATATACGTTAGCTGCTAGGAGTTAGCGTTATGGATAAAACAACCTCTAGAGACCCCAGAGCAGAAACATCATGACATCAATCTCAGCACAGCTCAGAGAAAATGAACTAAACAAGACAAGTACATGAGTAATGGAAATGTCTTGTGTGTGTTCATCGGTAAGATATGGGTTCTGGGGTGTGTGTGCTCTGGTTCGCTGGTGGTGATGTCATTCCTAGGTACAGTAATTACAGACTGCTGTATAGATATGCAGGCAGAGAGAGTGAGAGCACGGAAAATGTGTGTAATGGGAAATAGAATACTGTGTGTGTGTGTGTGTGTGTGTGTGTGTGTGTGTGTGTGTGTGTGTGTGTGTGTGTGTGTGTGTGTGTGTGTGTGTGTGTGTGTGTGTGTGTGTGTGTGTGTGTGTGTGTGTGTGACATGAAACATTGACTAATGTAGTGTTAGTTCAAATAGACATAATTGAGAATAATGATAGCTGTATTATACAATTACAGACTGGAACACACACACACACACACACACACACACACACACACACACACACACACACACACACACACACGCGGACAGTCAGGGCTAAGCAGTTGATTCCTAGAGGAACAATATAACCCGTCCAGATAGGAAGGGTTGGAGCAGGGGTTCAACACTATATGGGTCCTGAATCTCCCCTGGGTTCAACACTATATGGGTCCTGAATCTCCTCTGGGTTCAACACTATATGGGTCCTGAATATCCCCTGGGTTCAACACTATATGGGTCCTGAATATCCCCCGGGTTCAACACTAGTAGGGTCCTGAATATCCCCTGGGTTCAACACTATATGGGTCCTGAATCTCCCCTAGGTTCAACACTATATGGGTCCTGAATATCCCCTGGGTTCAACACTATATGGGTACTGAATCTCCCCTGGGTTCAACACTATATGGGTCCTGAATATCCCCTGGGTTCAACACTATATGGGTCCTGAATCTCCCCTGGGTTCAACACTATATGGGTCCTGAATCTCCCTAGGTTCAACACTATATGGGTCCTGAATATCCCCTGGGTTCAACACTATATGGGTCCTGAATCTCCCCTGGGTTCAACACTATATGGGTCCTGAATCTCCCTGGGTTCAACACTATATGGGTCCTGAATCTCCCTGGGTTCAACACTATATGGGTCCTGAATCTCCCCTGGGTTCAACACTATATGGGTCCTGAATATCCCCGGTTCAACACTATATGGGTACTGAATCTCCCCTGGGTTCAACACTATATGGGTCCTGAATATCCCCTAGGTTCAACACTATATGGGTCCTGAATATCCCCGGGTTCAACACTATATGGGTACTGAATCTCCCCTGGGTTCAACACTATATGGGTCCTGAATATCCCCTAGGTTCAACACTATATGGGTCCTGAATCTCCCCTGGGTTCAACACTATATGGGTCCTGAATCTCCCTGGGTTCAACACTATATGGGTCCTGAATCTCCCTGGGTTCAACACTATATGGGTCCTGAATCTCCCTGGGTTCAACACTATATGGGTCCTGAATATCCCCGGGTTCAACACTATATGGGTCCTGAATCTCCTCTGGGTTCAACACTATATGAGTCTGAATATCCCCTGGGTTCAACACTATATGGGTCCTGAATCTCCCTGGGTTCAACACTATATGGGTCCTGAATATCCCTGGGTTCAACACTATATGGGTCCTGAATATCCCCTGGGTTCAACACTATGGGTCCTGAATATCCCTGGGTTCAACACTATGGGTCCTGAATCTCCTCTGAGTTCAACACTATATGGGTCCTGAATATCCCCTGGGTTCAACACTATATGAGTCCTGAATCTCCCCTGGGTTCAAAACTATATGGGTCCTGAATCTCCCCTGGGTTCAACACTATATGGGTCCTGAATCTCCCCTGGGTTCAACACTATATGGGTCCTGAATATCCCCTGGGTTCAACACTATATGGGTCCTGAATATCCCCTGGGTTCAACACTATATGGGTCCTGAATCTCCCCTGGGTTCAACACTATATGGGTCCTGAATCTCCCTGGGTTCAACACTATATGGGTCCTGAATCTCCCTGGGTTCAACACTATATGGGTCCTGAATCTCCCTGGGTTCAACACTATATGGGTCCTGAACCTCCCTGGGTTCAACACTATATGGGTCCTGAATCTCCCTGGGTTCAACACTATATGGGTCCTGAATCTCCCTAGGTTCAACACTATATGGGTCCTGAATATCCCTGGGTTCAACTATATGGGTCCTGAATCTCCCTGGGTTCAACACTAGTAGGGTCCTGAATCTCCCCTGGGTTCAACACTAGTAGGGTCCTGAATCTCCCCTGGGTTCAACACTATATGAGTCCTGAATCTCCCTAGGTTCAACACTATATGGGTCCTGAATCTCCCTGGGTTCAACACTATATGGGTCCTGAATCTCCCCTGGGTTCAACACTATATGGGTCCTGAATATCCCTGGGTTCAACACTATATGGGTCCTGAACCTCCCCTGGGTTCAACACTATATGGGTCCTGAATCTCCCCTGGGTTCAACACTATATGGGTCCTGAATCTCCCCTGGGTTCAACACTATATGGGTCCTGAATCTCCCCTGGGTTCAACACTATATGGGTCCTGAATCTCCCCTGGGTTCAACACTAGTAGGGTCCTGAATCTCCCCTGGGTTCAACACTAGTAGGGTCCTGAATCTCCCCTGGGTTCAACACTATATGAGTCCTGAATCTCCCCTAGGTTCAACACTATATGGGTCCTGAACCTCCCCTGGGTTCAACACTATATGAGTCCTGAATCTCCCCTAGGTTCAACACTAGCGGAGTCCTGAATCTCCCCTGGGTTCAACACTATATGGGTCCTGAATCTCCCCTGGGTTCAACACTATATGAGTCCTGAATCTCCCCTGGGTTCAACACTATATGTGTCCTGAATCTCCCCTGGGTTCAATACTAGTAAAGTCCTGAATCTCCCCTGGGTTCAACACTATATGGGTCCTGAATCTCCTCTGGGTTCAACACTATATGGGTCCTGAATCTCCCCTGGGTTCAACACTAGATGGGTCCTGAATCCTGGAATCAAGTGGGATTTTGGGAAAGTTACTCTGGTTTCGCAACTCTAGACTCTAAAGCAGGGATGGGCAACTGGCAGATCAATCCCACCCCTCCGTTGGGGTCTCAACTTACTGTTGACAGTTAGATAAGTAGAATACACAAGTTGCAATTTCTAAATTTGGTTGTGCATAAGCAGTTTTTCTGCTTATGTCATTCACTGATAGTCAGTCAATTAGCCCATGTCAGCAAACACGCATGTTTAGGCTGCTAAGTTAGTTTTGCGGGCAGCTATCTAAACTTGTTATCATGGTTGACTTACCGGCCGGAGGACACACTGTACCATTTAGATTTTTGGTAGTTAGTCTCACTCAGATATCATATTAACAACTGCAAACATGTCCCCTTCATCCTATGGCCAGATGTGGTGAAAGAATATACACAGACTAAAGATTAAGTAGAAAATAGATCAATAAAACCCTTCTTGAAAACATCAGACTGAATGTAGATTTGAGAATGGGCTGTTGGGACCATTTCTTTATACATTGAGTGTTGTTATGACATTATTTGTAACAATGCAGAGTTTGTTTCTGGAGCAAAAAATGGTCTTGGGGGCTCCCGAGTGGTGCAGCGGTCTAAGGGTATGTCTGAGGTGTCACTACAGACCCGGGTTTGATCCCAGGCTGTGTCACAACTGACTGTGACCAGGAGTCCCATAGGCCTGGCATTATCGTGCTCTAGCGACTCCTTATGGCGGGCTGGGCACCTGCAGGCTGACTTCCGATTGTCAGTTGAATGGTGTTTCCTCCGACACATTGGTGCGGCTGGGTTAAGCTGACAGGTGTTATGAAGCTCATTTTGGCAAGTCATGTTTCGGAGGACGCATGAATCAACCTTTGCCTTTCCCGAACCAGTTGGGAAGTTGCAGCGATGAGACGAGATCGGGGTGGATATGATGAAATTGGGGTGAGAAAGGGTGGTGGAACGAGAGAGAGAGAAAAGGGGCATCTGTACAGCTGAGTTCTGTCCAGGGCCCTGGGGAAGAAAATTTGAGGCTCCCATCTTGGCAGTCAGAAAACATTTAGTGGTTTTAAAGCTAATTTCCTACAATTCTACGCATTTTGACATGGCTAATGTTTGTGTTCTTATGCTCCAAACATATTAACAAATTCAATGACAGTCTGATTGTCTAGCTTTTATTTGGTAATTGATCCTCAAAAGATGATTGTTATTATAGGCTATTTAAAAACAAAAAAAAAAAAAAATATATATATATATATATATATATATATATATATATCCATTTTTTGTATTTGGTTTAGTAGTTTTAGTTTACCCTGAAAGCGTTTTAACATCCCAAGTAGTTTGGAACCACTGCTGAGATGGGAGGAGAATAATATATATAATAATATATGCCATTTAGCAGACGCTTTTTATCCAAAGCGACTTACAGTCATGTGTGCATACATTCTACGTAGGATGGGAGCGCCATGCTCTACCAACTGAGCTACAGAAGGATCCATCCATCTCAAGTTAAAGGGCTACTTGGGGATTTTAACAACAGGGACCTTTTTTTCTCGTCCCCAGGGTAACTAGCGGATACCAGTTTTATGTCTCTCTGTCCAGTGATGAAGGAAGTTGGAGCTAACCAGCGGCAGATACCCATAGACTTCCAGTCATTGTGCTAGCAGCTAGTTAGCAACTTCCTTCAAACTGCACGGCGGAGACATAACAATGATATCAGTGAGTTCATCAGACTCCTTTCAACTCAGCTACTACTAACTTACTGGTTGTTGTTTCATATGCTGTATTGACTATATCGATGAGTTTTATTAGCAGGGGTGATTGTTTATCTGTCTCTGGACATGAAAAATAAACAGTGGTTCTCTGGCTGACCGCCTTCGCTTCTGCAGTGCATTGTGGTCCTTCCTGTGTCAGCTGGGGAATGACCTGTACAGAAGAGACCAGAGGGTCAAGAGGAAGTTGGATACATCTGCCTAGTCAGGTTCTCACTCTTCTTCTCTTTCTCTATCTTTCTCTCTCCCCATCTCCTCTCTCTCTCTCCCTCCCATCTCCTCTCCCCTCCCCTTTCCCCCTCTCCCATCTCTCTCCCATATCTTCCCTCTCGCTCTGCCTCTCTGTAGGCAAGGCATTTGTTCCCAAGCAGCGGCCCATCGAGTCTCGTCAGGAAAGGTACTGACCCTTGACCCGGAACTAGAAGAGGCCCTGTCCAGTGCTACCGACACTGAACTCTGTGACCTGGCAGGTAAGGAGGGGGTAGGTAGGCTGTCTTCTTAGGGACAGAGACGCACACAGCCTCGCTCTCACTCTCTCTCTTTCTCTCTCTGTCTCTCTCTCTCTCTCTCTGCGTTAGAAGGATCTGTGTATCTTACTGTCTCAGTCTCTCCAGGACAGCTAAATGCTAAATACAGGAGTCTTTCATACACACTGTCAGCCAGGCTTGTCCCATGGTACACACACACTAAGCCTGTTGTTGTGTGTTTGTCCACAGCCATCCTAGGTGTCCATACCCTGGTGACCAGCACCCAGAGCTACGATGGAACCAGCAGTAAAGACGGAGGATACAACAGTGAGTACACAACCACAATGTAACCATAACACAACCACAATGTAACCATTACACAACCACAACGTAACCATAACACAACCACAATGTAACCACAACACAACCACAATGTAACCATAACACAACCACAATGTAACCATTACACAACCACAATGTAACCATAACACAACCACAATGTAACCACAACACAACCACAATGTAACCACAACACAACCACAATGTAACCACAACACAACCACAATGTAACCATTACACAACCACAATGTAACCACAGCACAACCACAATGTAACCACAACACAACCGCAATGTAACCATAACACAACCGCAATGTAACCACAACACAACCGCAATGTAACCACAACACAACCGCAATGTAACCACAACACAACCGCAATGTAACCACAACACAACCACAATGTAACCACAACACAACCACAATGTAACCACAACACAACCCAATGTACACAACCACAATGTAACCATTACACAACCACAATGTAACCGTTACACAACCGCAACAACCATAACACAACCACCACATGTAGCCATTACCATACCACAATGTAACAACCACCAATGTAACCATAACACAACCACAATGTAACCACAACACGACCACAATGCAACCACAACACAACCACAATGTAACCACAACACACAACCACAATGTAACCACAACACAACCTGATAACAACACAACCACAATGTAACCACAACACAACCACAATGTAACCAACACAACCACAACTAACAATTGAACCACAATGTAACCACAACACAACCACAATGTAACCATAACACAACCACAATGTAACCACAACACAACCACAATGTAACCACAACACAACCACAATGTAACCATTACACAACCACAATGTAACCCAACCACAACGTAACCACAATGTAACCACAACACAACCACAATGTAACCACAACACAACCACAATGTAACTACAATACAACCACAATGTAACCATTACACAACCACAATGTAAACACAACACAACCACAATGTAACCACAACACAACCACAATGTAACCACAATGTAACCACAACGCAACCACAACGTAACCACAATGTAACCACAACCACAATGTAACCACAATGTGACCACAACGTAACCACAATGTAACCCACAACACAACCACAACACAACCACAATGTAACCACAACGTAAACACAGTTACCACCATGTAACCTCAACACAACCACAATGTAACCACAACACAACCATAACGTAACCACAACACAACCACAACGTAAACACAACACAACCACAACGTAACCACAACACCACCACAACGTAACCACAACACCACCACAACGTAACCACAACACCACCACAACGTAACCACAACACCACCACAACACCACCACAACGTAACCACAACACAACCGCAACGTAACCACAACACAACCACAACGTAACCTCAACACAACCCCAACGTAAACACAGTTACCACCATGTAACCTCTACACCACTAACCCCAACAT
>NW_026279784.1:0-5028 GCF_023373465.1 Oncorhynchus keta
ACCCCTCGCACCTCTCTGATTCAGAGGGGTTGGGTTAAAGTAACCCCTCGCACCTCTCTGATTCAGAGGGGTTGGGTTAAAGCAACCCCTCGCACCTCTCTGATTCAGAGACCCCTCGCACCTCTCTGATTCAGAGGGGTTGGGTTAAAGCAACCCCTCGCACCTCTCTGATTCAGAGGGGTTGGGTTAAAGTAACCCCTCGCACCTCTCTGATTCAGAGGGGTTGGGTTAAAGTAACCCCTCGCACCTCTCTGATTCAGAGGGGTTGGGTTAAATGAGGGGAGACACATTTTGGTTGAATGTAGTCAGTTGTGCACCTGACTAAGTATCCTTTTCCTTCACTTTCCTTGCAATTATATTTTATATGATAATAATTGCAATGATACTAAATTCCATGTGTCCTACTTCTTGACAGCATCCAGTTGATCTGAGGTGTAGGATTTGGCTGTCTGTGAGGCCTTCTCTCCTTGGTCTTCCTCCCCAGGTCTTCGCTGCCTTGGCCCAGTGCCATCACTGGTTCCTGACTGGTTGTCATGACCAGGGGTGAAACCATTTTTTGCAATCAAGTCCAGCAGTGCTGGAAATACAGATAGAGAGAAACATTTAGAGGAACATTAGAGTATCGTAGTTTCCCCCCAGAAACGTCTCCACTGAGCAGGCCCATTGGGGCAAATCTCTGATGACATCTCCCTCTTGTACAGTCAGAAGCACACGGAGTGAGTTATTCGAAGTAAACAGCGTTAAAGACCGCTAGCTATGCAGCTACACCGTTTGTATAATAACTAGCAACATGAGATTGGGTGCAACTGAATGTACTGACTACATAACTAGCGTTAGGTAGCTCGCTAATATAACCAGCAGAATTAAACGGACTTGTGTATACTATAACAGTGACAATGCAAAATCCAGACAGATTATATGTTTTATATGAAAACTCGGCGATAATTAGCTAGCTGTAGCAGTGAGATGGGTAACGTATTTGTGTAACTATAGAGGGCCCTCAATTTCCCAAGAAAAAATATAGCCTGGATGCTAGCTGGCATTCATGTCGCTTCTCTTACCTCTCGCCTTATCCGTCGGAAAAAGTTTCTGTGCCTTTTCTAGAAATCTAACAGCCTTCTCTGCTTGATTATTTGTTAATGCAGCACTTGCAATGTCAATGCAACGCTCTGCTTCGTCCCTGTTTACTTCCATTGCGGGACGCAGCTTGAGGTAAATAAAAAAATAATGCTATAATAGCCGTTGTAGGGCGCTTTCTAATGACGCCACGCAGTAAGTAGGGACGAGGTGGTGGGGTCACGGTCGCTGGTATTGCCTACTAGATGGAGCCAAACTTTCCATAACAAAGCCATCACCTACAGAGAGATGAACCTGGAGAAGCAGGCTGGTCCTGGGGCTCTGTTGACAAACACAAACAGAGCCCCAGAACAGCAACACAATTAGACCCAACCAAATCATAAGATAACAAAAATATAATTACTTGACACATTGGAAAGAATTAACATAAAAACAGAGCAAACTAGAATGCTATTTGGCCCTAAACAGAGAGTACACAGTCCACAGAATACCTAGACATATGACTGATAAATTAGAAGACTTGACTATGTACAGACTCGATGAGCATAACCTTGCTGTGAAAAGGCCATGTAAGCAGACATAATCAAGAAAATGAGGTGGAAACTGAGCTGCACTTCGGGCTCTTCACAAATAGCAACCATATTTTTTATTTTATTTCTTTTACCTTTATTTAACTAGGCAAGTCACATATTTCCCCAGATTACAGACCCACAAAGAATTTGAAAACTCCCATATCTATTGGGTGAAATACCAGTGTGCCATCACAGCAGCAAGAAAAGGGCAACCAGTGAAGAACAAACACCATTGTAAATACAACCCATATTTATTTTTTATTCATTTTCCCTTTGTATTCGTTGCAACACTGTATGTAGACATAATATGACATTTGAAATGTCTCTATTTCCTTTGGTACTTTTGCGAGTGTAATGTTTACTGTTCATTTTATATGATTTTATTTAACTTGCTTTGACAATAAAGCTCTTTGAATTGAATTTCTATGGGGCCCCATGGATTGAGCCAGATGATGTTTTTAAGTGGAATCAAATCCTCATTGAAGTACAGCCACGTACCGTTTTATCGCAGTTCCAGCAAAATGCTTATGTATCTAGTTCAAACAGTGCAGTAATATCTAGCAATACAAAATAACAATACGCACATAATCCAAAGGTTAAAAGAATAAATAATAATAATAAAGAGCAAGATATTAAGACGTCAGAATGAGCCAGAGGTGGCACTACGTGTTCAAAAGTGGTGTGGAAAAAAATTAGTACGTGTCTTTTCTCAGGCCTGGGTTTTCCTGATCTAAGGATCGGTCACTCTGCTGTCTCCAGTCCACGATCATCTCCTTCCTTTTGCTGACGTTGAGGAGAGATAAGCAAACTGGACCTGTATATTTGTCTATGGATTTCAACAGAATCCTTATTATTACCTTAATAATAATACGGGTTGCAGGTTTGAATCCCGGGTCCGATGAGAATTGTCTTGTTGGGATAGAGCTAACAGAGGCGTGTTATGAAATCCTAGATACCGTGGCTTAATGTTGGGCTGAAGTAGGCAGGAATTCCCAAACCAGGTACACGCGCAATGCCGTCGGGGGTACGCAAAATATAATATTTTCCAACAGGGCTAAACATTTGGGTGATTTTTTTTCCTTGCCTGAGTAGCCTCGTTTCACTGCCCCTGTAACAGAGGGGAACCACTACTTCAAGGTCTCAGAGCAAGTGGCGTCGCCGATTGAAACGCTATTTAGCGCGCACCACCGCTAGTTGGTGCGTGCTAAATAGCGTTTTACATCGTTACCCCCCCCGATGACGGTGGAGCAAAAAGCCATGAAAGGGAGACATAGTGGAGTCGTAACGCGCGTGCCAGCAGTTGCTCCCGACGCCACTTGGGTACACTGCAGCATCCACAGAGGTTCTTGCTGCCAAGGGAATGTGACAGCTGAAAGACGTTTTGGACACTACAGTGAAAATGGTTAACTTTGCTAAAAGCAAGGCCCTGAACTCTTGTGTATTTTCTGCACTATGCAATGATGTAGGCAGCAACCCATGTAACACTTTTACAACATACAGAAGTGGGCTGGTTATCAAGGGACAAACTATTGACATGTTTTTCTCATTGAGAGGCAGAGCTTAAAGTTTTCTTTACTGACCATAATTTTTCCTTGTCTGACCGCTTGCATGATGACTAGTTTCTCACACGACTGGCCGATCTGGGTGATGTTTTTTTCTCACCTGAATGATGTGAATCTAGGGATTACAGGGACTCTCAGCAACTATATTCAATGTGCAGGACAAGAGTGAGGCTATGATGAATTGAGATCCACGCACCTTTTTAGCATTTCGCCTAAAATGACATATTGAAATCTAACTGCCTGTAACAGGACCTGAAGTAAGGATAAGAATATTCTTGGTACCATTTGAAAGGAAACACTTTGAAGTTAATGTAAATGTGAAAGGAATGTAGTAGAATATAACACAATATATCTGGTAAAAGATAATGCAAAGAAAAAAAACAACTGCTCTTTTTTTTGTACCATCATCTTTGAAATGCAAGATAAAGGCTATAATGTATTATTCCAGCCCAGGTGCAATTGAGATGTTGTCCACTAGATGGCAGCACTGCACGTGCAATGTTTTAGACTGATCCAATGTACCATTTCACTTCTGTTCAAAATGTTGTATTGAAGACTGCCCAAATGTGCCTAATTTGTTTATTAATATCTTTTCATGTTCAAAATTGTGCACTCTCCTCAAACAATAGCATGGTATTATTTTACTGTAATAGCTACTGTAAATTGGACAGTGCAGTTAGATTAACAATAATTTAGGCTTTCTGACAATATCAACAACCTCATGCTAATTGCATTAACCTACATTAGCTCAACCTCATGCTAATCGCATTAGCCTACATTAGCTCAACCTCATGCTAATCGCATTAGCCTACATTAGTTCAACCTCATGCTAATCGCATTAGCCTACATTAGCTCAACCTCATGCTAATCGCATTAGCCTACATTAGTTCAACCTCATGCTAATCGCATTAGCCTACATTAGTTCAACCTCATGCTAATCTCATTAGCCTACATTAGTTCAACCTCATGCTAATCTCATTAGCCTACATTAGTTCAACCTCATGCTAATCTCATTAGCCTACATTAGTTCAACCTCATGCTAATCGCATTAGCCTACATTAGTTCAACCTCATGCTAATCGCATTAGCCTACATTAGCTCAACCGTCCCATGGAAGGGACACCGATCCCAAAGAAGTTTTAAGAAGTTGGAGTTCTTCTCTGTCTGCATTAACAAGGACGACACACAGGTCTTTCCATCATTGTATGATTTTTGGTGTGCAAATGAACTCAAGCTTACGGACAATGTCAAATGTGATATATAGCAAATGGACAATGTCAAATGTGATATATAGCAAACGGACAATGTCAAATGTGATATATAGCAAATGGACAATGTCAAATGTGATATATAGCAAATGGACAATGTCAAATGTGATATATAGCAAAGCACTTGAGTGAGTTGGGTGAGCAAATACGCAGGTACTTTCCTGAAATGGACGACACAAACAACTGGATTCATTATATAACTTTCATGCCCTGCCTCTAGTCCACTTATCGATCGATATCTGAACAAGAGAGCCTCATTGAAATTGCAACAATCGGTTCGGTGAAAATTGAATTTAATCAGAAGCCACTGCCAGATTTCTGGATTGGGTTGTGCTCAAGAGTATCCTGCCTTGGCAAATCGTGCGGTTAAGACACTGATGCCCTTTGCAACCATGTACCTATGTGAGAGAGGATTCTCGGCCCTCACTAGCATGAAAACTAAATACAGGCACAGACTGTGTGTGGAAAAAGACTCGGACTCTCTCTAATACAACCCAACATTGCAGAGTTATGTGCATCCTTTCAAGCTGAGTTATTCACAATTTTTGAT
>NW_026279785.1:0-5018 GCF_023373465.1 Oncorhynchus keta
CAGAGGGGTTGGGTTAAATAACCCTCGCACCTCTCTGATTCAGAGACCCCTCGCACCTCTCTGATTCAGAGGGGTTGGGTTAAAGTAACCCCTCGCACCTCTCTGATTCAGAGGGGTTGGGTTAAAGTAACCCCTCGCACCTCTCTGATTCAGAGACCCCTCGCACCTCTCTGATTCAGAGGGGTTGGGTTAAAGTAACCCCTCGCACCTCTCTGATTCAGAGACCCCTCGCACCTCTCTGATTCAGAGGGGTTGGGTTAAAGTAACCCCTCGTACCTCTCTGATTCAGAGGGGTTGGGTTAAGTAACCTAACACCTCTCTGATTCAGAGAACCCCTCGCACCTCTCTGATTCAGAGGGTTGGGTTAAAAGTAACCCCTCGCACCTCTCTGATTGGGGTTGGGTTAAAAGCAACCCCTCGTACCTCTCTGATTCAGAGGGGTTAGGTTAAAGCAACCCCTCGTACCTCTCTGATTCAGAGGGGTTGGGTTAAAGCAACCCCTCGCACCTCTCTGATTCAGAGGGGTTGGGTTAAAGCAACCCCTCGTACCTCTCTGATTCAGAGGGGTTGGGTTAAAGCAACCCCTCGCACCTCTCTGATTCAGAGGGGTTGGGTTAAAGCAACCCCTCGTACCTCTCTGATTCAGAGGGGTTGGGTTAAAGCAACCCCTCGCACCTCTCTGATTCAGAGGGGTTGGGTTAAAGTAACCCCTCGCACCTCTCTGATTCAGAGGGGTTGGGTTAAAGTAACCCCTCGCACCTCTCTGATTCAGAGGGGTTGGGTTAAAGTAACCCCTCGCACCTCTCTGATTCAGAGACCCCTCGCACCTCTCTGATTCAGAGGGGTTGGGTTAAAGTAACCCCTCGCACCTCTCTGATTCAGAGGCCCGGTCGCGCGTCTCAAGTCAGAGCCCCTCGCACCTCTCTGGTTCAGAGGGTTGGGTTGGGGTGCAACCCCTCGCACTCTCTGATTCAGAGGGGCTGGGGTTAAAGCAACCCTCGCACCTTCTTCTGATTCAGAGGGTTGGGTTAAAGTAACCCTCGCACCTCTCTGATTCAGAGGGGCTACAAGTAACCCTCGCACCTCTCTGATTCAGAGGGTTGGGTTAAAGTAACCTCGCACCTCTCTGATTCAGAGGCCCTCGCACCTCTCTGGTTCAGAGGGTTGGGTTAAAAGTAACCCCTCGCTCCTCTCTGATTCCAGAGACCCCTCGCACCTCTCTGGTTCAGAGACCCCAGCGCCTCTCTGATTCAGAGGGTTGGGTTAAAGTGACCCCTACGCACCTCTCTGATTCAGAGGGTTAGGTAAGCATAACCCTGCCTCTCTGATTCCAGGGTTGGGTTAAGCAACCCCTACTTCCTCTCTGATTCAGAGACCCCTCGCACCTCTCTGATTCAGAGGGGTTGGGTTAAAGTAACCCCTCGCACCTCTCTGATTCAGAGACCCCTCGCACCTCTCTGATTCAGAGGGGTTGGGTTAAAGTAACCCCTCGCACCTCTCTGATTCAGAGACCCCTCGCACCTCTCTGATTCAGAGACCCCTCGCACCTCTCTGATTCAGAGGGGTTGGGTTAAAGTAACCCCTCGCACCTCTCTGATTCAGAGACCCCTCGCACCTCTCTGATTCAGAGGGGTTGGGTTAAAGTAACCCCTCGCACCTCTCTGATTCAGAGGGGTTGGGTTAAAGCAACCCCTCGCACCTCTCTGATTCAGAGGGGTTGGGTTAAAGTAACCCCTCGCACCTCTCTGATTCAGAGGGGTTGGGTTAAAGCAACCCCTCGCACCTCTCTGATTCAGAGACCCCTCGCACCTCTCTGATTCAGAGGGTTGGGTTAAAGTAACCCCTCGCACCTCTCTGATTCAGAGGGGGTTAAAGCAACCCTCGCACCTCTCTGATTCAGAGGGTTGGGTTAAAGTAACCCTCGCACCTCTCTGATTCAGAGGGTTGGGTTAAGCAACCCCTCGCACCTCTCTGATTCAGAGACCCCTCGCACCTCTCTGATTCAGAGGGTTGGGTTAAAGCAACCCCTCGTACCTCTGATTCAGGCGACCTCTCTGATTCAGAGACCCTCGCACCTCTCTGATTCAGAGGGGTTGGGTTAAAGTAACCCTCGGCACCTCTCTGATTCAGAGACCCCTCGCACCTCCTCTGATTCAGAGGGTTGGGTTAAAGTAACCCCTCGCACCTCTCTGATTCAGAGGGGTTGGGTTAAAGTAACCCCTCGCACCTCTCTGATTCAGAGACCCCTCGCACCTCTCTGATTCAGAGGGGTTGGGTTAAAGTAACCCCTCGCACCTCTCTGATTCAGAGACCCCTCGCACCTCTCTGATTCAGAGACCCCTCGCACCTCTCTGATTCAGAGGGGTTGGGTTAAATGAGGGGAGACACATTTTGGTTGAATGTAGTCAGTTGTGCACCTGACTAAGTATCCTTTTCCTTCACTTTCCTTGCAATTATATTTTATATGATAATAATTGCAATGATACTAAATTCCATGTGTCCTACTTCTTGACAGCATCCAGTTGATCTGAGGTGTAGGATTTGGCTGTCTGTGAGGCCTTCTCTCCTTGGTCTTCCTCCCCAGGTCTTCGCTGCCTTGGCCCAGTGCCATCACTGGTTCCTGACTGGTTGTCATGACCAGGGGTGAAACCATTTTTGCAATCAAGTCCAGCAGTGCTGGAAATACAGATAGAGAGAAACATTTAGAGGAACATTAGAGTATCGTAGTTTCCCCCAGAAACGTCTCCACTGAGCAGGCCCATTGGGGCAAATCTCTGATGACATCTCCCTCTTGTACAGTCAGAAGCACACGGAGTGAGTTATTCGAAGTAAACAGCGTTAAAGACCGCTAGCTATGCAGCTACACCGTTTGTATAATAACTAGCAACATGAGATTGGGTGCAACTGAATGTACTGACTACATAATCCATGAAGTAGTAGTCGCTAATATAACCAGCAGAATTAAACGGACTTGTGTATACTATAACAGTGACAATGCAAAATCCAGACAGATTAGATGTTTTATATGAAAACTCGGCGATAATTAGCTAGCTGTAGCAGTGAGATGGGTAACGTATTTTCGTAACTATAGAGGGCCTCAATTTCCCAAGAAAAATATAGCTCCGACTAGCTGGCATTCATGTCAGCTTCTCTTACCTCTCGCCTCATCCGTCGGAAAAGTTTCTGTGCCTTTTCAGAAATCTAACAGCCTTCTGTTTGATTTATTTGTTAATGCGCACTTGCATGTCAATGCAACGCCTGCTTCGTCCCTGCTTACTTCATTGCGGGACGCAGCTTGAGGTAAATAAAAAAATAATGCTATAATAGCCGTTGTAGCGCTTTTAATGACGCCACGCAAAAAGTAGGACGAGGTGGTGTCAGGGTCGCTGGTATTGCCTACTAGATGGAGCCAAACTTTCCATAACAAAAGCCATCACCCACAGAGATGAACTGGAGAAGCAGGCTGGTCCTGGGGCTCTGTTGACAAACACAAACAGAGCCCCAGAACAGCAACACAATTAGACCCAACCAAATCATAAGATAACAAAAATATAATTACTTGACACATTGGAAAGAATTAACATAAAAACAGAGCAAACTAGAATGCTATTTGGCCCTAAACAGAGAGTACACAGTCACAGAATACCTGAGCACTGTGACTGACCCAAATTTAAGGAAAGCTTTGACTATGTACAGACTCAGTGAGCATAGCCTTGCTATTGAGAAAGGCCGCCATAGGCAGACATGGCTCTCAGGAGAAGACAGGCTATGTGCTCACTGCCCACAAAATGAGGTGGAAACTGAGCTGCACTTCCGAACCAACTGCCAAATGTATGACCATATTTTTTATTTTATTTCTTTACCTTTATTTAACTAGGCAAGTCACATATTTCCCTCAGATTACACAGACCCACAAAGAATTTGAAAACTCCCATATCTATTGGGTGAAATACCAGTGTGCCATCACAGCAGCAAGAAAAGGGCAACCAGTGAAGAACAAACACCATTGTAAATACAACCCATATTTATTTTTTATTCATTTTCCCTTTTGTATTCGTTGCAACACTGTATGTAGACATAATATGACATTTGAAATGTCTCTATTTCCTTTGGTACTTTTTGCGAGTGTAATGTTTACTGTTCATTTTATATGATTTATTTCACTTGCTTTGACAATAAAGCCCTTTGAATTGAATTGCCCTTATGGGGCCCCATGATTGAGCCAGATGATGTTTTAAGTGGAATCAAATCTCATTGAAGTACGGCTACGTACCGTTTTATCGCAGTTCCAGCAAAATGCTTATGTATCTAGTTCAAACAGTGCAGTAATATCTAGCAATACAAAATAACAATACGCACATAACCCAAAGGTTAAAGAATAAATAATAATAATAAAGAGCAAGATATTAAGACGTCAGAATGAGCCAGAGGTGGCACAACGTGTTCAAAAGTGGTGTGGAAAAATTAGTACGTGTCTTTTCTCGGGCCTGGAGTTTTTCCTGATCTCATGACCTGGTCTCTCTGCTGTCTCCTGTAGTCCACGATCATCTCCTTCCTTTTGTTGACGTTGAGGGAGAGATAAGCAAACTGACCTGTATATTTGTCTATGGATTTAAACCGGAATCCCTTATTATGACCTTAATAAAATAATATGGGTTGCAGGTTTGAATCCCGGGTCCGATGAGAATTGTCTTGTTGGGATAGCTAACAGAGGCGTGTTATGAAATCCTAGATACCGTGGCTTAATGTTGGGCTGAAACAGGCAGGAATTCCCAAACCGGGGTACACGCGCAATGCCGTCGGGGGTACGCAAAATACAAATTATAATATTTTCCAACGGGGCTAAACATTTGGGTGATTTTTTTCCTCGCCTGAGTAGCCTCGTTTCACTGCCCCTGTAACAGAGGGGAACCACTACTTCAAGGTCTCAGAGCAAGTGGCGTCGCCGATTGAAACGCTATTTAGCGCGCACCACCGCTAGTTGGTGCGTGCTAAATAGCGTTTCACATCGTTACCCC
>NW_026279786.1:0-16525 GCF_023373465.1 Oncorhynchus keta
GGGAAGGAATAGACTGAACAGGAGAAAGGAATAGACTGAACAGGGGAGAGGAATAGACTGAACAGGGGAGAGGAATAGACTGAACAGGAGAGAGGAATAGACTGAACAGGAGAAAGGAATAGAATGAACAGGGAGAGGAATAGGCTGAACAGGAGAAAGGAATAGACTGAACAGGGGAGAGGAATAGGCTGAACAGGAGAAAGGAATAGACTGAACAGGGGAGAGGAATAGACTGAACAGGGGAGAGGAATAGACTGAACAGGAGAAAGGAATAGACTGAACAGGAGAAAGGAATAGACTGAACAGGAGAAAGGAATAGACTGAACAGGAGAGAGGAATAGACTGAACAGGGGAGAGGAATAGACTGAACAGGAGAAAGGAATAGACTGAACAGGGGAGAGGAATAGACTGAACAGGAGAGAGGAATAGACTGAACAGGGGAGAGGAATAGGCTGAACAGGGGAGAGGAATAGACTGAACAGGAGAAAGGAATAGACTGAACAGGGGAGAGGAATAGACTGAACAGGAGAGAGGAATAGACTGAACAGGGGAGAGGAATAGACTGAACAGGAGAAAGGAATAGACTGAACAGGGGAGAGGAATAGACTGAACAGGGGAGAGGAATAGACTGAACAGGAGAAAGGAATAGACTGAACAGGGGAGAGGAATAGACTGAACAGGAGAAAGGAATAGACTGAACAGGGGAGAGGAATAGACTGAACAGGGGAGAGGAATAGACTGAACAGGGAGAGGGATAGACTGAACAGGAGAAAGGAATAGACTGAACAGGGGAGAGGAATAGGCTGAACAGGAGAAAGGAATGAATGAACAGGGAGAGGAATAGACTGAACAGGGAGAGGAATAGACTGAACAGGGGAGAGGAATAGACTGAACAGGAGAGAATAGGCTGAACAGGGGAGAGGAATAGACTGAACAGGAGAAAGGAATAGACTGAACAGGGAGAGGAATAGACTGAACAGGAGAGGAATAGACTGAACAGGAGAAAGGAATAGACTGAACAGGAGGAAGGAATAGAATGAACAGGGGAGAGGAATAGGCTGAACAGGGAGAGGAATAGACTGAACAGGGGAGAGGAATAGGCTGAACAGGAGAAAGGAATAGACTGAACAGGGGAGAGGAATAGACTGAACAGGGGAGAGGAATAGACTGAACAGGAGAAAGGAATAGACTGAACAGGAGAAAGGAATAGACTGAACAGGGAAAGGAATAGACTGAACAGGAGAGAGGAATAGACTGAACAGGAGAGAGGAATAGACTGAACAGGGGAGAGGAATAGACTGAACAGGAGAGGAATAGACTGAACAGGAGAAGGAATAGGCTGAACAGGGGAGAGGAATAGACTGAACAGGAGAAAGGAATAGACTGAACAGGGGAGAGGAATAGACTGAACAGGGAGAGGAATAGACTGAACAGGGAGAGGAATAGACTGAACAGGAGAAAGGAATAGACTGAACAGGGGAGAGGAATAGACTGAACAGGGAGAGGAATAGACTGAACAGGGAGAGGAATAGACTGAACAGGAGAAAGGAATAGACTGAACAGGGAGAGGAATAGACTGAACAGGGAGAGGAATAGACTGAACAGGGGAGAGGAATAGGCTGAACAGGGGAGAGGAATAGACTGAACAGGAGAAAGGAATAGACTGAACAGGAGAGGAATAGACTGAACAGGGGAGAGGAATAGACTGAACAGGAGAAAGGAATAGACTGAACAGGGGAGAGGAATAGACTGAACAGGGAGAGGAATAGGCTGAACAGGGAGAGGAATAGACTGAACAGGGAGAGGAATAGACTGAACAGGAGAAAGGAATAGACTGAACAGGAGAGAATAGACTGAACAGGGAGAGGAATAGACTGAACAGGGGAGAGGAATAGACTGAACAGGGGAGAGGAATAGACTGAACAGGGGAGAGGAATAGACTGAACAGGAGAAAGGAATAGACTGAACAGGGGAGAGGGATAGACTGAACAGGAGAAAGGAATAGAATGAACAGGAGGAAGGAATAGGCTGAACAGGAGGAAGGAATAGAATGATCAGGAGGAAGGAATAGGCTGAACAGGAGGAAGGAATAGGCTGAACAGGAGAAAGGAATAGAATGAACAGGAGGAAGGAATAGAATGAACAGGGAGAGGAATAGACTGAACAGGGGAGAGGAATAGGCTGAACAGGAGAAAGGAATAGACTGAACAGGAGGAAGGAATAGACTGAACAGGAGAGAGGAATAGACTGAACAGGGAGAGGAATAGACTGAACAGGGAGAGGATTAGGCTGAACAGGAGAAAGGAATAGGAGAAAGGAACAGGAGAAAGAATAGACTGAACAGGGGAGAGAATAGACTGACCAGGAGAAAGGAATAGACTGAACAGGGAGAGGAATAGAATGAACAGGAGAAAGGAATAGAATGAACAGGAGGAAGGAATAGGCTGAACAGGAGGAAGGAATAGAATGATCAGGAGGAAGGAATAGGCTGAACAGGAGGAAGGAATAGGCTGAACAGGAGGAAGGAATAGAATGAACAGGGGAGAGGAATAGGACTGAACAGGGAGAGGAATAGGCTGAACAGGGGAAAGGAATAGGAGAAAGGAACAGGAGAAAGGAATAGGCTGAACAGGAGAAAGGAATAGACTGAACAGGGAGAGGAATAGGCTGAACAGGGAGAGGAATAGGCTGAACAGGAGAAAGGAATAGGAGAAAGGAACAGGAGAAAGGAATAGGCTGAACAGGAGAAAGGAATAGACTGAACAGGGAGAGGAATAGGCTGAACAGGAGAAAGGAATAGGCTGAACAGGAGAAAGGAATAGACTGAACAGGGGAGAGGAATAGGCTGAACAGGGGAGAGGAATAGACTGAACAGGGGAGAGGAATAGACTGAACAGGGGAGAGGAATAGACTGAACAGGGGAGAGGAATAGACTGAACAGGGGAGAGGAATAGGCTGAACAGGAGAAAGGAATAGGCTGAACAGGAGAAAGGAATAGAATGAACAGGAGGAAGGAATAGACTGAACAGGGGAGAGGAATAGGCTGAACAGGAGAAAGGAATAGACTGAACAGGAGGAAGGAATAGAATGAACAGGGGAGAGGAATAGGCTGAACAAGAGAAAGGAATAGGCTGAACAGGAGGAAGGAATAGAATGAACAGGGGAGAGGAATAGGCTGAACAAGAGAAAGGAATAGGCTGAACAGGAGGAAGGAATAGGCTGAACAGGAGGAAGGAATAGAATGAACAGGAGAGGAATAGACTGAACAGGGAGAGGAATAGGCTGAACAGGAGAAAGGAATAGGAGAAAGGAACAGGAGAAAGGAATAGGCTGAACAGGAGAAAGGAATAGACTGAACAGGGAGAGGAATAGGCTGAACAGGAGAAAGGAATAGAATGAACAGGAGAAAGGAATAGAATGAACAGGAGGAAGGAATAGGCTGAACAGGAGGAAGGAATAGAATGATCAGGAGGAAGGAATAGGCTGAACAGGAGGAAGGAATAGGCTGAACAGGAGGAAGGAATAGAATGAACAGGAGAAAGGAATAGGCTGAACAGGAGAAAGGAATAGAATGAACAGGAGAAAGGAATAGGCTGAACAGGAGAAAGGAATAGAATGAACAGGAGAAAGGAATAGAATGAACAGGAGGAAGGAATAGGCTGAACAGGGACAGGAATAGGCTGAACAGGAGAAAGGAATAGACTGAACAGGAGAAAGGAATAGGCTGAACAGGGGACAGGAATAGACTGAACAGGAGAAAGGAATAGGCTGAACAGGAGGAAGGAATAGGCTGAACAGGAGGAAGGAATAGAATGAACAGGGAGAGGAATAGACTGAACAGGGAGAGGAATAGGCTGAACAGGAGAAAGGAATAGGAGAAAGGAACAGGAGAAAGGAATAGGCTGAACAGGAGAAAGGAATAGACTGAACAGGGAGAGGAATAGGCTGAACAGGAGAAAGGAATAGAATGAACAGGAGAAAGGAATAGAATGAACAGGAGGAAGGAATAGGCTGAACAGGAGGAAGGAATAGGCTGAACAAGAGAAAGGAATAGGCTGAACAAGAGAAAGGAATAGAATAGAACAGGAGAAAGTGAATAGGCTGAACAAGAGAAAGGAATAGAATGAACAGGAGGAAGGAATAGGCTGAACAAGAGAAAGGAATAGGCTGAACAGGAGAAAGGAATAGAATGATCAGGAGGAAGGAATAGGCTGAACAGGAGGAAGGAATAGGCTGAACAAGAGAAAGGAATAGGCTGAACAAGAGAAAGGAATAGAATGAACAGGAGAAAGGAATAGGCTGAACAGGAGAAAGGAATAGAATGAACAGGAGGAAGGAATAGGCTGAACAGGAGAAAGGAATAGACTGAACAGGAGAAAGGAATAGAATGAACAGGAGAAAGGAATAGAATGAACAGGAGGAAGGAATAGGCTGAACAGGAGAAAGGAATAGAATGAACAGGAGGAAGGAATAGGCTGAACAGGAGAAAGGAATAGAATGAACAGGAGGAAGGAATAGGCTGAACAGGAGAAAGGAATAGAATGAACAGGAGAAAGGAATAGAATGAACAGGAGAAAGGAATAGAATGAACAGGAGGAAGGAATAGGCTGAACAGGAGAAAGGAATAGAATGAACAGGAGGAAGGAATAGAATGAACAGGAGAAAGGAATAGAATGAACAGGAGGAAGGAATAGGCTGAACAGGAGAAAGGAATAGAATGAACAGGAGGAAGGAATAGGCTGAACAGGAGGAAGGAATAGGCTGAACAGGGGAGGAAGGAATAGGCTGAACAGGAGAAAGGAATAGGCTGAACAGGAGGAAGGAATAGGCTGAACAAGAGAAAGGAATAGACTGAACAGGGAGAGGAATAGGCTGAACAAGAGAAAGGAATAGGCTGAACAGGAGGAAGGAATAGGCTGAACAGGAGGAAGGAATAGAATGATCAGGAGGAAGGAATAGGCTGAACAGGAGGAAGGAATAGGCTGAACAAGAGAAAGGAATAGAATGAACAGGAGAAAGGAATAGAATGAACAGGAGGAAGGAATAGGCTGAACAGGAGGAAGGAATAGAATGATCAGGAGGAAGGAATAGGCTGAACAGGAGGAAGGAATAGGCTGAACAAGAGAAAGGAATAGGCTGAACAAGAGAAAGGAATAGGCTGAACAGGAGGAAGGAATAGGCTGAACAAGAGAAAGGAATAGACTGAACAGGGAGAGGAATAGACTGAACAGGGAGAGGAATAGGCTGAACAAGAGAAAGGAATAGGCTGAACAGGAGGAAGGAATAGGCTGAACAGGAGGAAGGAATAGAATGAACAGGGGAGAGGAATAGACTGAACAGGGGAGAGGAATAGGCTGAACAGGAGAAAGGAATAGGAGAAAGGAACAGGAGAAAGGAATAGGCTGAACAGGAGAAAGGAATAGAATGAACAGGAGAAAGGAATAGAATGAACAGGAGGAAGGAATAGAATGAACAGGAGAAAGGAATAGAATGAACAGGAGGAAGGAATAGGCTGAACAGGAGGAAGGAATAGAATGAACAGGAGGAAGGAATAGGCTGAACAGGGGAAAGGAATAGGCTGAACAGGAGAAAGGAATAGAATGAACAGGAGAAAGGAATAGACTGAACAGGAGAAAGGAATAGACTGAACAGGGGAGAGGAATAGGCTGAACAGGAGAAAGGAATAGGCTGAACAGGAGAAAGGAATAGACTGAACAGGGGAGAGGAATAGACTGAACAGGGGAGAGGAATAGGCTGAACAGGAGAAAGGAATAGACTGAACAGGAGAAAGGAATAGACTGAACAGGAGAAAGGAATAGACTGAACAGGGGAGAGGAATAGACTGAACAGGGGAGAGGAATAGGCTGAACAGGAGAAAGGAATAGACTGAACAGGAGGAAGGAATAGGCTGAACAGGAGAAAGGAATAGACTGAACAGGAGAGAGGAATAGACTGAACAGGGGAGAGGAATAGGCTGAACAGGAGAAAGGAATAGACTGAACAGGGAGAGGAATAGACTGAACAGGGGAGAGGAATAGGCTGAACAGGAGAAAGGAATAGACTGAACAGGGGAGAGGAATAGGCTGAACAGGAGAGGAATAGACTGAACAGGAGAAAGGAATAGACTGAACAGGGAGAGGAATAGGCTGAACAGGGAGAGGAATAGACTGAACAGGAGAAAGGAATAGACTGAACAGGGGAGAGGAATAGGCTGAACAGGAGAAAGGAATAGACTGAACAGGGGAGAGGAATAGACTGAACAGGGGAGAGGAATAGGCTGAACAGGAGAAAGGAATAGACTGAACAGGGGAGAGGAATAGGCTGAACAGGAGAAAGGAATAGACTGAACAGGGGAGAGGAATAGACTGAACAGGAGAAAGGAATAGGCTGAACAGGGGAGAGGAATAGACTGAACAGGAGAAAGGAATAGACTGAACAGGGGAGAGGAATAGGCTGAACAGGAGAAAGGAATAGAATGAACAGGGGAGAGGAATAGACTGAACAGGAGAAAGGAATAGAATGAACAGGAGGAAGGAATAGGCTGAACAGGAGAAAGGAATAGGCTGAACAGGGGAGAGGAATAGACTGAACAGGAGAAAGGAATAGACTGAACAGGGAAAGAATAGGCTGAACAGGGAGAGGAATAGATGAACAGGAGAGAGAATAGGCTGAACAGGAGAGAACAGGCTGAACAGGAGAAAGGAAATAGGCTGAACAGGGAGAGGAATAGGCTGAACAGGAGAAAGGAATAGGCTGAACAGGGAGAGGAATAGGCTGAACAGGAGAGAGGAATAGGCTGAACAGGGAGAGGAATAGACTGAACAGGAGAGGAATAGGCTGAACAGGGAAAGGAATAGGCTGAACAGGAGAGGAACAAGAGCTGAACAGGAGAGGAATAGACTGAACAGGGAGAGGAATAGGCTGAACAGGAGAGAGGAATAGACTAGAACAGGGAGAGGAATAGGCTGAACAGGAGAAAGGAATAGGAATGAACAGGAGAAAGGAATAGAATGAACAGGAGAAAGGAATAGGCTGAACAGGAGAAAGGAATAGAATGAACAGGAGAAAGGAATAGGCTGAACAGGAGAAAGGAATAGACTGAACAGGAGAAAGGAATAGGCTGAACAGGGGACAGGAATAGGCTGAACAGGAGAAAGGAATAGAATGAACAGGAGGAAGGAATAGGCTGAACAGGAGGAAGGAATAGGCTGAACAGGAGAACAAAATAGGCTGAACAGGGGAGAGGAATAGGCTGAACAGGGGAGAGGAATAGGCTGAACAGGGGAGAGGAATAGACTGAACGGGAGGAAGGAATAGAATGAACAGGAGAGGAATAGGTGAACAGGGAGAGGAATAGCTGAACAGGAGAGAAGGAATAGAATGAACAGGAGGAAGGAATAGACTGAACAGGGAGAGGAATAGGCTGAACAGGAGAAAGGAATAGAAATGAACAGGAGGAAGGAATAGACTGAACAGGGAGAGGAATAGGCTGAACAGGGAGAGGAATAGGCTGAACAAGAGAAAGGAATAGACTGAACAGGGAGAGGAATAGACTGAACAGGAGAAAGGAATAGACTGAACAGGGGAGAGGAATAGACTGAACAGGAGAAAGGAATAGACTGAACAGGGGAGAGGAATAGACTGAACAGAGGAATAATAGGACTGAACAGGGGAGAGGAAATAGACTGAACAGGAGAAAAGAAATAGACTGAACAGAGAGGAATAGACTGAACAGGGGAGAGGAATAGGCTGAACAGGAGGAAGGAATAGAATGAACAGAGAGAGAATAGACTGAACAGGAGAAAGGAATAGAATGAACAGGAGGGAAGGAATAGGGCTGAACAGGAGAAAGGAATAGGCTGAACAGGGAGAGGAATAGACTGAACAGGAGAAAGGAATAGACTGAACAGGAGAAAGGAATAGGCTGAACAGGAGAGGAAGAGGCTGAACAGGAGAAAGGAAAATAGTCTGAACAGGAGGAATAGGCTGAACAGGAGAAAGGAATAGGCTGAACAGGGGAGAGGAATAGGGCTGAACAGGAGAAAGGAATAGGCTGAACAGGGAGAGGATTAGGCTGAACAGGAGAAAGGAATAGGCCGAAATGAGGAGATGAACAGGGTCGAACAGGAGAGGAATAGGCTGGAACAGGAGAAAGCCGAATAGAGAAAGGAAGGAACAGGAGAAAAGGAATAGGCTGAACAGAGAAAGGAATAGACTGAACAGGGGAGATTGGAATAGGCTGAACAGGAGAAAGGAATAGAAACTGAACAGGAGAAAGACTGAATAGAGAGGAATAGGCTGAACAGGTCGAAAGGAGGAGAAAGGAACAGGAGAAAGGAATAGGCTGAACAGAGAGAAAAAAGACTGAACAGGGAGAGGGAATAGGCTGAACAGGAGAAAGGAATAGAATGAACAGGAGAAAGGAATAGAATGAACAGGAGGAAGGAATAGGCCGAACAATGGCTGAATATGAACAATATGTTGAGAACGAACAGAATAGAAAATGAAATGAGAAAATATGAATAGGCCGAACAAGAGAAAGGAATAGAAATGAACAGGATGGTGATGAACAGGCCGAAATCAAGAGAAAGGAATAGGCTGAACAGAAAGGAATAGAATGATCAGATAGCTGAATAGCTGAACAGGAGGAAGGAATAGCTGAACAAGAGAAAGAATAGGCTGAATAAGAGAAAGGAATAGAATGAACAGGAGAAAGGAATAGGCTGAACAAGAGAAAAGAAATAGAATGAACAGGAGGAAGGAATAGCTGAACAAGAGAAAGGAATAGGCTGAACAGGAGAAAGGAATAGAACGAACAGGAGAAAGGAATAGAACGAAAACAGGGATAATGAATAGGCTGAACAAGAGAAAGGAATAGAATGAACAGGATAAATAGGAATAGGGCTGAACAAGAAAGGAACAGAACGAACAGGATAAATGAATAGGCCGAACAATAGAAAGGAACAGGGCCGAACAGAGAAAGGAATAGAACGAAACAGAGATTATATGAACAGAACGAACAGGATGAAGCCGAATAGGCCGAACAGGAGAAAGGAACAGAAACGAACAGGATGGAAGCCGAACAGAATGAACAGATAGAAGGAACAGAACGAACAGGAGGAATGAATAGGCTGAACAGGAGGAAGGAATAGGAATGATCAGGAGGAAGGAATAGGCTGAACAGGAGGAAGGAATAGGCTGAACAAGAGAAAGGAATAGGCTGAACAAGAGAAAGGAATAGGCTGAACAGGAGGAAGGAATAGGCTGAACAAGAGAAAGGAATAGACTGAACAGGAGAGGAATAGGCTGAACAAGAGAAAGGAATAGGCTGAACAGGAGGAAGGAATAGGCTGAACAGGAGGAAGGAATAGAATGATCAGGAGGAAGGAATAGGCTGAACAGGAGGAAGGATTAGGCTGAACAAGAGAAAGGAATAGAAATGAACAGGAGAAAGGAATAGAATGAACAGGAGGAAGGAATAGGCTGAACAGGAGGAAGGAATAGAATGATCAGGAGGAAGTAATAGGCTGAACAGGAGGAAGGAATAAATAACAAGAAAGTTGAATAGGCTGAACAAGAGAAAGGAAATAGGCCGAACAGATGAATGAACAGGGCCGAAAAGAGAAAGGAATAGACTGAACAGGGGAGGAATAGACTGAACAGGGGAGAGGAATAGGCTGAACAAGAGAAAGGAATAGGCTGAACAGGAGGAAGGAATAGGCTGAACAGGAGGAAGAATAGAATGAACAGGGAGAGGAATAGACTGAACAGGAGAGGAATAGGCTGAACAGGAGAAAGGAATAGAGAAAGGAACAGGAGAAAGGAATAGGCGGGAACAGGAGAAAGGAATAGGACTGAACAGGGAGAGGAATAGGCTGAACAGGAGAAAAAGGAATAGAATGAACAGGAGAAAGGAATATAAATGAACAGGAGGAAGGAATAGGCTGAACAGGAGGAAGGAATAGAATGATTCAGGAGGAATGAATAGGCTGAACAGGAGGAAGGAATAGGCTGAACAGGAGGAAGAATAGAATGAACAGGAGAAAGGAATAGGCTGAACAGGAGAGAAAGGAATAGACTGAACAGGGGAGAGGAATAGGCTGAACAGGAGAAAGGAATAGGGCTGAACAGGAGAAAGGAATAGACTGAACAGGGAGGAATAGCTGAACAGGAGAGGAATAGGCTGAACAGGAGAAAGGAATAGGCTGAACAGAGAAAGGAATAGACTGAACAGGAGAAAGGAATAGGCCGAACAGGAGAAAGGAAATAGACTGAACAGGGAGAGGAATAGACTGAACAGGGGAGGAATAGGCTGAATAGGAGGAAGGAAGGCTGAACAGGAGAAAGGAATAGACTGAATAGGAGAGGCTGAACAGGGAGAGGGGAATAGGCTGAACAGGAGAAAGGAATAGACTGAACAGGGAGAGGAACAGACTGAACAGGAGAGGAGGAACAGGAGAAAGGAATAGACTGAACAGGGAGAGGAATAGGCTGAACAGGAGAAAGGAATAGACTGAACAGGGAAAGGAATAGACTGAACAGGAGAGGAATAGGGGCTTTGAGGAATAGGCTGAACAGGAGAAAGGAATAGACTGAACAGGGAGAGGAATAGGCTGAACATAGGAGAGTTGAATAGACTGGAACAGGGAGAGGAATAGGCTGAACAGGGGAGAGGAATAGGCTGAACAGGGAAAGGAATAGACTGAACAGGGAGAGGAATAGGGCTGAACAGGAGAAAGGAATAGACTGAACAGGGGAGAGAATAGACTGAACAGGGAGAGGAATAGACTGAACAGGAGAAAGGAATAGACTGAACAGGGGAGAGGAATAGGCTGAACAGGAGAAAGGAATAGAATGAACAGGGGAGAGGAATAGACTGAACAGGAGAAAGGAATTAGAACTGAACAGGAGGAAGGAATAGGCTGAACAGGAGAAAGGAATAGGCTGAACAGGGGAGAGGAATAGACTGAACAGGAGAAAGGAATAGACTGAACAGGAGAAAGGAATAGGCTGAACAGGAGAATGGAAGGAGAAAATGATTGAACAGGGAGAGGAATAGATTGAACAGAGAAAGGAATAGACTGAACAGGAGAGGAATGTACTGAACAGGAGAGCTGGAATGAATGAAGAGGGAGAGGAACAGACTGAACAGGAGAATGAACAGAATGAACGAGGGAGCATGAAATAGGCCGGAACAGGAATAGGAATAGGCTGAACAGGAGAGGAACAGGGCTGAAATGAGGAGAGTAGAATAGGCTGAACAGGAGGAATAGGCTGAACGAAATAGGCTGAATAGGGGAGAGGAATAGGCTGAACAGGAGGAGGAATAGGCTGAACAGGAGAAAGGAATAGAATGATCAGGAGGAAGGAACAGGCTGAACAGGGGAGAGGAATAGGCTGAACAGGAGAAATGAATGAGGCTGAACAGGGAGAGGAACAGGCTGAACAGGAGAAAGGAATAGGCAAACAGGAGAGAGGAATAGGCTGAACAGGAGAAAGGAATAGAAATCTAGAACAGGAGAAAGGAATAGAAAACGAATGAGATGAATGAAGAAATTAACATAGATAATGAACAGGGCCGAACATGATAAATGAACAGATTGAACAGGGAGAAGGAATGGCTGAACAGGAGGAAGGAATAGGGGCTGAACAGGAGGGGAAGGGGAATAGACTGAACAGGGAGAGGAATAGACTGAACAGGGGAAGGAATAGACTGAACAGGGGAGAGGAATAGGCTGAACAGGAGGAAGGAATAGAATGAACAGGAGAAAAAGCCGAACAGGCCGAACATATGCGCAATGACTGAACAGGGAGAGGAATAATGAACAGGAGAGGAATAGACTGAACAGGATGAATGAACAGGAGGAAGGAATAGAACTGAACAGGAGGAAGGAATAGAAGCTGAACAGGAGGAAGAACAGACTGAACAAGAGATGAATAGAATGAACAGGAGGAATGGAATAGACTGAATCAGGAGGAAGGAATAGGCTGAACAGGAGGAAGGAATAATGAACAGGAAGAATAGACTGAACAGGAGAGAGGAATAGGCTGAACAGGAGAGAAGGAATAGAATGAACAGGGAGAGGAATAGGCTGAACAGGGAGAGGAATAGACTGAACAGGAGAAAGGAATAGAATGAACAGGAGGAAGGAATAGACTGAACAGGGGAGAGGAATAGGCTGAACAGGAGAAAGGAATAGAATGAACAGGGAGGAAGGAATAGACTGAACAGGGGAGAGGAATAGACTGAACAGGAGAAAGGAATAGACTGAACAGGGGAGAGGAATAGACTGAACAGGAGAAAGGAATAGACTGAACAGGGGAGAGGAATAGACTGAACAGGGGAGAGGAATAGGCTGAACAGGAGAAAGGAATAGAATGAACAGGGGAGAGGAATAGACTGAACAGGAGAAAGGAATAGAATGAACAGGAGGAAGGAATAGACTGAACAGGAGAAAGGAATAGGCTGAACAGGAGAGAGGAATAGACTGAACAGGAGAAAGGAATAGACTGAACAGGAGAAAGGAATAGGCTGAACAGGAGAGGAATAGGCTGAACAGGAGAAAGGAATAGTCTGAACAGGAAGAATAGGCTGAACAGGAGAAAGGAATAGGCTGAACAGGGGAGAGGAATAGGCTGAACAGGAGAAAGGAATAGGCTGAACAGGAGAGAGGATAGACTGAACAGGAGAAAGGAATAGGCTGAACAGGAGAGGAATAGGCTGAACAGGGAGAGGAATAGGCTGAACAGGAGAAAGGAATAGGCTGAACAGGAGAGAATAGGCTGAACAGGAAGGAACAGTGAACAGGAAAGGAATAGGCTGAACAGGGAGAGAATAGGCTGAACAGGAAGAAGCTGAACAGGGAGAGGAATAGGCTGAACAGGGAGAGGAATAGACTGAACAGGAGGAGGAATAGACTGAACAGGAGAGAGGAATAGACTGAACAGGGGAGAGGAATAGGCTGAACAGGAGAAAGGAATAGGCTGAACAGGAGAAAGGAATAGAATGAACAGGAGGAAGGAATAGACTGAACAGGAGAGAAGGAATAGGCTGAACAGGAGAAAGGAATAGACTGAACAGGGGAGAGGAATAGAGCTGAACAGGAGAGGAATAGGCTGAACAGGAGAGGAATAGACTGAACAGGGAGAGGAATAGACTGAACAGGAGAAAGGAATAGGCTGAACAGGGGACATGAATAGGCTGAACAGGAGGAAGGAATAGGAATGAACAGGAGAAAGGAATAGACTGAACAGGAGAAAGGAATAGGCTGAACAGGAGGAAGGAATAGGCTGAACAGGGAGAGGAATAGACTGACCAGGAGAAAGGAATAGAATGAACAGGAGAAAGGAATAGACTGACCAGGAGAAAGGAATAGACTGAACCAGGAGAAAGAATAGACTGAACAGAGAGGAAGGAATAGACTGAACAGGAGGAAGGAATAGACTGAACAGGAGGAAGGAATAGACTGAACAGGAGAAAGGAATAGAATGAACAGGAGGAAGGAATAGACTGAACAGGAGGAAGGAATAGACTGAACAGGAGAAAGGAATAGAATGAACAGGAGGAAGGAATAGAATGAACAGGAGAAAGGAATAGAATGAACAGGGGAAAGGAATAGAATGAACAGGAGAAAGGAATAGACTGAACAGGAGAAAGGAATAGACTGAACAGGAGAAAGGAATAGACTGAACAGGAGAAAGGAATAGACTGAACAGGAGAAAGGAATAGACTGAACAGGAGAAAGGAATAGACTGAACAGGAGAAAGGAATAGACTGAACAGGAGAAAGGAATAGACTGAACAGGAGAAAGGAATAGACTGAACAGGAGAAAGGAATAGACTGAACAGGAGAAAGGAATAGACTGAACAGGAGAAAGGAATAGACTGAACAGGGGAGAGGAATAGACTGAACAGGAGAAAGGAATAGACTGAACAGGAGAAAGGAATAGACTGAACAGGAGAAAGGAATAGAACTGAACAGGAGAGAAGGAATAGACTGAACAGGAGAAAGGAATAGGCTGAACAGGAGGAAGGAATAGGCTGAACAGGAGGAAGGAATAGAATGAACAGGAGGAAGGAATAGAATGAACAGGAGAAGAATAGGCTGATCAGGAGAAAGGAATAGGCTGAACAGGAGGAAGGAATAGACTGAACAGGAGGAAGGAATAGGCTGAACAGGAGGAAGGAATAGGCTGAACAGGAGGAAGGAATAGACTGAACAGGAGGAAGGAATAGAATGAACAGGAGGAAGGAATAGGCTGATCAGGAGAGAAGGAATAGGCTGAACAGGAGAAAGGAATAGAATGAACAGGAGGAAGGAATAGGCTGAACAGGAGAAAGGAATAGACTGAACAGGAGGAAGGAATAGGCTGAACAGGAGGAAGGAATAGGCTGAACAGGAGGAAGGAGTAGGCTGAACAGGAGAAAGGAATAGGCTGAACAGGAGAAAGGAATAGAATGAACAGGAGAAAGGAATAGAATGAACAGGAGAAAGGAATAGACTGAACAGGGGAGAGGAATAGGCTGAACAGGGGAGAGGAATAGAATGAACAGGAGGAAGGAATAGACTGAACAGGAGAAAGGAATAGAATGAACAGGGGAGAGGAATAGACTGAACAGGGAGAGGAATAGGCTGAACAGGGGAGAGGAATAGACTGAACAGGGAGAGGAATAGACTGAACAGGGGAGAAAGGAATAGGCTGAACAGGAGAAAGGAATAGACTGAACAGGGAGAGGAATAGACTGAACAGGGGAGAGGAATAGACTGAACAGGAGAAAGGAATAGACTGAACAGGAGAGGAATAGGCTGAACAGGAGAAAGGAATAGACTGAACAGGGAGAAGGAATAGGCTGAACAGGAGAGAGGAATAGACTGAACAGGAGAAAGGAATAGAATGAACAGGAGGAAGGAATAGGCTGAACAGGAGAAAGGAATAGGCTGAACAGGAGAAAGGAATAGGCTGAACAGGAGAGAGAATAGGCTGAACAGGAGAAAGGAATAGGCTGAACAGGGGAAAGGAATAGACTGAACAGGGAGAGGAATAGGACTGAACAGGAGAAAGGAATAGGCTGAACAGGAGAAGGAATAGACTGAACAGGGAGAGGAATAGGCTGAACAGGGGAGAGGAATAGGACTGAACAGGGGAGAGGAATAGGCTGAACAGGGGAAGGAATAGGCTGAACAGGGAATATGAACAGGGGGAAGGAATAGGCTGAACAGGAGAAAGGAATAGGCTGAACAGGAGAAAGGAATAGAATGAACAGGAGGAAGGAATAGACTGAACAGGAGAAAGGAATAGGCTGAACAGGGAGAGGAATAGGGAGAAAGGAATATTGGAATGAACAGGGGAGTGAAGGAATTAGACTGGAATTAAAGAAAGGAATAGAATGAACAGGAGGAAGGAATAGGCTGAACAGGAGAAAGGAATAGGCTGAACAGGGGAGAAAGGAATAGAAATGAATGGGAGAAAAATGAATAGGCTGAACAGGGAGAGGAATAGGCTGAACAGGAGAAAGGAATAGGCTGAACAGGAGAGGAAATGTAATGAACAGGAGAAAGGAATAGACTGAACAGGAGGAAAGGAATAGACTGAACAGGAGGAAGGAATAGACTGAAAGGAGAAAGGAATAGGACTGAACAGGGGAGAAAGAAAGGAATAGAATGAACAGGAGGAAGGAATAGACTGAACAGGAGGAAGGAATAGACTGAACAGGGGAGAGGAAAATGCTGAACAGGAGGAATAGGAATAGACTGACCAGAGTGGAAGGAATAGACTGAACAGGAGGAAGGAATAGGAATGAACTGGGATAAGGAATAGGCTGAACAGGGAGAGGAATAGGACTGAACAGGGGAGAGGAATAGGCTGAACAGGGAAAAGGAATAGGAATGAACAGGGAGAGGAATAGCTGAACAGGAGAAAGGAATAGAATGAACAGGAGGAAGGAATAGACTGAACAGGGAGAGGAATAGACTGAACAGGGAGAGGAATAGACTGAACAGGGAGAGGAATAGGCTGAACAGGAGAAAGGAATAGACTGAACAGGGAGAGGAATAGACTGAACAGAGAGAGGAATAGACTGAACAGGAGAGGAATAGACTGAACAGGAGAAAAGGCTGAACAGGAGAGGAATAGACTGAACAGGAGGAGAGGGAATAGGCTGAACAGGAGGAAGGAATAGACTGAACAGGGGAGAGGAATAGACTGAACAGGGGAGAGGAATAGGCTGAACAGGAGAAAGGAATAGACTGAACAGGGAGAGGAATAGACTGGAACAGGGGAGAGGAATAGGCTGAACAGGAGAAAGGAATAGACTGAACAGGGAGAGGAATAGGCTGAACAGGGGAGAGGAATAGACTGAACAGGAGAAAGGAATAGACTGAACAGGGGAGAGGAATAGGCTGAACAGGAGAAGAGGAATAGGCTGAACAGGAGAAAGGAATAGGCTGAACAGGGAGAGGAATAGGCTGGAACAGGAGAAAGGAATAGGCTGGAACAGGGGAGAGGAATAGGCTGAACAGGGAGAG
>NW_026279787.1:0-15259 GCF_023373465.1 Oncorhynchus keta
TTACTGCATTATTTCCTATCCCAGTGCTCCAGCCCAGTTGACAACTGCATCTTTGATAAAACTAGTGGATTAGGTACAACGTCCAATATATAATTACTTAACTTGACTATGTTTAAAAAAGACATTACATGTCTGATTTGTTATTGTTGATCAGATACTGAACTAGCCCTCCCTTCCTTTATAGTGCTTTTCCCTCAGAAAACCTCCTGTCTTGGGAAGAACGAAGTGCTTAGAATTCATACTTCAGGCGAGGGAACTTAAAAGTGTTGAATGGCAGTGTCGATACAAAATCATCTGAAAATCATGTCACCTCTACATTACCCAGACAGTCCATATAACTTATGTGATTTGTTACCAAAGTTCACTTGAACTAATTTAGCTTGTTGGGTAACAGAAGGTATACAAGCTACAAACAACATTTGATTATATTACATTTTTATTATTGATGGCAAATCTGAGAATGTTCTTTTCACTTTGAAATATGCTTGTTTTGTTGTTGTAGATCAACGAAAAAAAAATACAATTGAATTTATTTTAATCCACTTGTTACTCAACAAACCGTTGAAAAAAAGTTCAAGGTTGTGTACACTTTCTAAAGGCACTGTAACCCTCAACCTTGACCACTGCAGTAAGCATGTCTGAAACTCAAATCTTACTCCGACCAGATAAAGCCCACATTTCTTCAATGTTCAAGTTTTTTTTAAATCTAGTTGGTCCGTTGGACAGAGGTGGTGTAGAATAACGCTGTCGCCCATTGCGTTCCGCCCTTAAACATGTTCTGAATCCGGCAGTTTTTCCTTAATTTCTCACTGCACTTGCATGTTCTGTTGAAAGCATTTGTGCCTGAAGGTTCAGTCTGCGTAACCAATGATTCCCGCACATTTGCTGAGCCGCCAGCTTTCTGCGGAGGCTGAGTTGAGGCCTTCCAGCACTCGCAGGCCTCTGGGTAGCAATATACAGTACACACATTTTGACGGATCGATGATATGTATAAGAAACACATTATTGTGTGCAGCTCAGATCAGAATTGTTGATTGATTGTTCATGCCTGATGATTCCACTGATGTGGTAGGCTATAGACCGGGTAGATGAGTCATGATTCATGGTAAACATTATTAAACAGAGCCAAGGCAGTCCCTTGTCCTTCAGTTTTTGTTTTAGTGTGTGTTTCATAGGAAAACCCTAACTTGGACAATTTCAAAGTCATGCTAGTTATAGGTAATATGTCTGTCATGGCACTCATTTTCATACCACAGAGAAACAAATGATGATTGTCCAGTACAGCAGATCATGCAACGTTTTGTACACCTAAAATACAGTTTCCAGATTTCTGTTCTCAAAATACCCTTCAACAGATGTCCTGTCAGACAAAATATTTCTAAGCAGCTTTCCAAGCTGAAAGCACAAGGTCGATGCTCTGGGTGTAAATTCCTTGAAACATAAATATTCTCTATTTACACTCTGTTGTCAATTAAATGCATTGGTTGATGTCTGCTTCAGGGCCCAGGGCTGCTCGACTCCCACATTGGAGAATGCAAATTCAAGAGCTCCTTTTTGGTTGTCATTAGATATGCGATGTGTTCGCAACCGACAGCAATTCCTAGATGTCATGCAGTGGACACCTAGTGCTATGGCAGATAAATTACAGCTCTCCCTCAAGGTCACCACAAATCAGTGACTTTGAACAGCAATCAGCTTATCATAGCTTGAATGAGAGAGACAGCTGGCGATTCAAAAACATTTGGAATAATTGTTTGTCGGGTGTAGTTGAAGAATTCAGAACTCGAACTCAAATGCGATGAATTAGAATGTCTCCATCATTGACAGCTCCTAGGTAAGTCTCGCCGTGGGAAGATGACTTAGACTGATCATTATTGATAAGGCGTACTGCCTGGGAACATTTAAGAAATGAGAATGAAGCATCGCTTAGTAATCGTGCAATCCTGCACTGTATTCTGGGAGTTTGGGTCGCTCCCCTATGTGAGCGTAACAGCTGGTTGAGTTGAACAGGCCTGAGAGCACATCATCTTTAACTGAGAAATAAACGAGTCACGCATCTCTACTGCTAACGAAGTCCCGGCCCACTGTGTCTCAAAGCATGGTCGGTCGAATGAGTTTGGCATCAAAACTCCGCAGGCTTTAATTTGCTGCTGGTGTCACTATGTTGAGGCCTGCCATGATGGTGTAGAGGTATTTCAAAACATGCACACATTATTTACTTTGTTTACAGACCATTCGTAAATCAGTACAGAACAGTTTGAATTCGCTTAAAGTTTCGAGGCTCGTTTGGGACCATTGTACTGCTACAGCAATGACAGGTGGGGGAGGGGGCATAGCTAGTCCCCAGAATCAGTAGTTGACCTGATTCATACAGCGCAAACATTTGAGAAACAAATCTTTAGATATGATTCCAATCGCAGATGACACCCAATGATCGTGAAGAGCCAACGACGCTTCTCGTTGAATGCACCTCGAAATTGACACCTGTGAATGAATCACTTCACAATGGCCGGAATCGTGGCAATACATAACACTGGTCAATTAATGTTGTTCCTGCTTCAGTTGAAGCTGAACTGCATGACCATCTCTGTTGATGGAAATATATGGCTGAACCAGCGCCATAATCCAAGTCATTACGAGTTGCATCATTTGGCGCAGCCGAGTTTTCCATTATGCCAATGTTAATGAGATTTGTCCTCACTCCTCTTGTTACAATCTATATATGATATAATCAAGCTTGAGAAAACATTACACCCACTGAAATGGCCCCAGCATTATAAGGTTTTAACAAACTTGCTGATCGAGATTTGTGGTCCAACTCCACAATACACAATGAAGACAGGCAAGACATCGATCAGCATGAGCGTGAGTACCTGAGTTATGGCCGCAACCGAACCACAGGAGTGCAAAATTATTTGCAAGAGTTCCAAATCGGACTTGAACTCGAGCAAGCTCGAAATCCGACAACCACTGCGCCACGCGCTCGGTCTTAGTATTTCGTGTTTCCTTCAATTACTTCGGTCAGGCCAGGTGCGACATGGGCTTGCGTTGTTGTGTCTCGTATTGGGGTCTTTGTATTGTCGCGGATCGCGGCCGAGCAGGGTGGGTGTTGCATGGGCTTGCGCTGCCTGAGTGTTCTCCATCAGAGTCAGGCAGATTCTCGTTGTCTCTGGATTGGGAATCGTATTCAGGTGCCTCGGTTTCGCTTTTTGTATTTCTGGTGGGTTGATTGTTCCTGTCTCTGTGTAGTTCCACCAGAGAGGCTGTGCCTAGATTTCATCGCCCGTTTGCTGTTTTGTATTTTGTAATAGTTGGCTTCTTGTATCGCTCCGCTTTCCTTCATTAAAGATCATGAGTAACGAACCACGCTGCACTTCGGTCCGACTCTTCGACAAACCGAAGAATCTGCCGCTGCACCATTGCTAAATCGTTACCTCTTTGTTGGGATTTACGTCATGTATGTAAGCTTAGAACATCTAGCTTTTCCTAATGAGGATATTACTAACTTGAATTTGCCATTTTCCACTAATATGTTTGGCAATACAGTGGCTTGCGAAAAAGTATTCACCCCACCTTGCCATTTTTCCTATTTTGATGCCTTACAACCTGGAATTAAAAATGCATTTTTGGGGGAGTTTGTATCATTTTTTGACTTACACAACATGCCTTCCACTTTGAAAATGCAAAATATACTTTGTATTGTGAAACAAGCAAGAAATAAGACAAAAAAACAACTTGAGCGTGCATACTGTAACCATAAACCCCCCCAAAGACAACTTGTGGCCAGCCACGTTTTGCAGAAATTACAACTGCAAGTCTCTTGGGTATGTCCCTATAAGCTTGGCACATCTATCCACTGGGATTTTGCCCATTCTTCAGGGCAAAACTTCTCCAGCTCCTTCAAGTTGGATGAGTTCCGCTGGTGTACAGCAATCTGTAAGGCATATCACATATTCTCAATTGGATTGAGTTCTGGGCTTTGACATTTAAATGTTTCCTCTTAAACCACTCAAGTGTTGCTTTAACAGTATGCTTAGGATCATTGTCCTGCTGGAAGGTGAACCTCTGGTCCAGTCTCAAATCTCTAGAAGAGGCCTTCCATACCGGCCTCTGGTTTCCTCCAGAATTTCCCTGTATTTAGCGCCATCCATCATTCCTTCACTTCTGACCAGTTTCAGTCCCTGCTGATGAAAAACATCCCCACAGCATGATGCTGCCACCATCATGCTTCACTGTGGGGATTGTTTTCTCTGGGTGATGAGAGGTGTTGGGTTTGTACCAGAAAAGCTCAATTTTAGTCTCATCTAACCAGAGTACCTTCGTCTATATGTTTGGGGAGTCTCCACATGCCTTTTGGTGAATACTTTAAGCAATGGCTTTTTTCTGGCCACTCTTCTGTAAAGCCCAGCTCTGTGGAGTGTATGATTTAAAGTGGTCCTATGGACAGATACTCAATCTCCACTGTGGAGCTTTGCAGCTCCTTCATGGTTATCCTTGGTCTATTTGTTGCCTCTCTGATTAATGCTCTCTCCTTGCCTGGTCTGTGAGTGTTTGGTGGGTGGCCCTTTCTTGGCAAGATTGTTGTGGTGCCATATCCTTCCATTTTTAAATAATTAATTTAATGGTGCTCTGTGGAATGTTCAAAGTTTCTGTTATTGTTTTTATCACCCAACCCTGATCTGCTTCTCCACAACTTTGTCCCTGACCTGTTTGGCGAGCTCATTTTCATCATGGTGCCTCTTGCTTGGTGACGCCCCTTGCTTAGTGGTGTTGCAGACTCTGGGGCCTTTCAGAACAGGTGTGTATATATACTAGGATCATGTGACAGATCATGTGACACTTAGATTGCAAACAGGTGGACTTTATTTCACTAATTATGTGACTTCTGAATTGAATTGGTTGCACCAGTTCTTATTTAGGGGCTTCATAGCAAGGGGGTGAATTACATATGCACTTTTCCATTTTTTATTTTTTGAAACACTTTTCATTTCACTTCACTTCACCAATTTGGACTACCAATTTGGACAATTTGAACTATTCTGTGTATGCCCATTACACAACAAAAATCACTTTAAATTACAGGTTGTAATGCAACAAAATAGGAAAAACGCCAAGTGGGATAAATACTTTTTCTGAAACAAGATATATTTTACACTGTGTTGAAGGTTCTTGGGCTGTTTTTTGAAGAAAGTTTGGGTTGTATTTCAGATAAAGTTATGCTTTTTTATGAAGCTTGGAGTCTTCTGCTTGATCCTATTCTGTTATCATTTCAGATTTTAAGAAACATTGTTTCACATTCAGGTTCTTAGAAACCTGAGCTTGATGCACTGAAACCCTCTGTATAGCCTGGTGTAGTACAGCGCTCAAGGCCACATGTAGTGATCTCAGGCCACCATGAGATGGCAGTGTTGATGCACCTTGGTTCTTTGAGTAGGAATCGTCAAGCAGCTCTGATGAATTACTGTGCTATTGCTTTATGTACAGTAGGCAAATGGAAGTATATATTCAGAAGCTTTTTCTGCATATTTTTTGAAGTACAATCAAACTTGGAATAAGATGCTGTACTGTATGTGCCTTCAGGAACAAGGACATAAATAATCAAACAGACTAGAATAGTCAGAGCGGTGTAACTTATTTCAAGGTTATTTGTCTTCTGCTAAGGCCTGTTCAGACGGCACTGTGAATTGATAAGGTCTGAATGTGAGTCTGGCGCTAGTATGTTTTGCCCTATGGAATCAAATTTCAACTGTGGGACTCTGGTGTAACCATGTGGCCAGAGGTCAAATAGATTTTGGAGCAAAATGCTGCACAGTTCCACAGTTGCTCCCTGACAACTGTGATGCTTTGTGGGGGCATATGTTCAATCATAAGGGTGTTTTGATTGACCCAATATTTATGGACTGAAACAGAAACAGACGTAGCTACTGCGAGTTCAAGTCTGTAGTGATTTATAGTCAGTGTGATTATCCAAAGTCCTTCATATATTGATTTTCCAAAATACAGTTGGAGGGTGTAGTGTACGAATGATGGAGGTACAGAGGAGACATTTTCTTATTCTAAGGAAGAACTTTAAAACATACGAAAATGGCAGCCATTTTGAACTGACATGTTGATATGTCCATCTTAATAGACAAGGCAAAGTCATGAAGCATCACTTTAGACCAATGATTAGGGTTTTCGCTTCAAATAAGCCCATGCAACCCTGTAGTGAGAGACAGGTCCACTCCATCTTGTGTTTGTTCCTTGCTGTGTGTTGTCAGAAAGAAAGAATCCACCTCAGTGTACCTTAACCAGACCAGATTATGTACAAACAAACTCCCATGGATGATGCTGGCGCATGCATATAATATAACTTACGATGGATTTGCTTCAGTTCAATAACAAATAAATTAACAGAATGCAGTGCCAACATGCCAATGCTATGATTCTAGATGCTTTTGAGTAGAGCGAATCAATGTCTGGCTCCAACAGACTATATTTTATGTACTTAATTTGTACAGAAACATGTTTTTGTATATGAATCTTACTCAAGTTCCTATTTAAATTTTTGCTATTCATTTGCATTATTATTCATTGTGCATCCCAACACCAGTCCCAACATTCACAAAATGTTCTGTGCATCTACGATCGCATCTACTAACCCCTTGCCTCATGCAGATCATTTTCATTTTCCTTAATTCCCTCAAAAACCCTGCTCCTCATTGTTTTCACCCACTTAAAGCTGATAATGAAATGTAGGCACTGCCGACACGAGCGATTAATCAGAGCAGATGTGTATCTAGGTGAGTGCCAGAGCCAGGCCTCTGGAGCACAGCCATGCTGCTCGCTCCACTCAGTCTGGCTTCAGGAAAATCTTTGAGTGAGGAGCCTGAGCGCAAAGTAGTGCTTCTCACCCACCGCTGTCACCAACACACGCGCCAGGCTCATTACAATTAATTAGCCGCCGCCGAAAGGTCCTCACACTTCAAAAGCCATCACATCTCATCTCACCCAATGCAATAAGCCGCCACCGGGCTGTTGTCACATTTGCTTGCCTGGTAAATCCAGGCAAGCAAATTTCCCAAATTTCCCTGTTTTGGTAGCCTCCATTGAAAAACAGCTTTGGTCTGGTGTGTTCTAGTTGACTTTGCTTGCCTTCTAATACAGGCTAAAACTAAATGTGTAGGCCTAGCACTAGACAAGGGTAGTCTTACTGATGATGATGAGACAGCCTTTAGGGAGGAGGTCAGAGACCTGGCAGTGTGATGCCACGACAACAACCTTTTTCTCAACATCAGCAAGACGAAGGAGCTGGTGGTGGACTACAGGAAACGGAGGGCCGAGCACACCCTCATTCACATCGACAGGGCTGTAGTGGAGTGGGTCAAGATCTTCAAGTTCCTCGGTGTCACATCACTCAGGATATATGCTGGTCCACACTCATCAACACAGTCATGAAAAGGGCACGACAATGCCTCTTCCCCTCAGGAGGCTGAAAAGACTTGGCATGGGCCCTCAGATCCTCAAAAGTTATACAGCTGCATAATTGAGAGCATCTTAAAGTGGCTGCATCGACGCTTGGTATGGCAACTGCTTGGAATCCGACTGCAAGGCGCTACAGAGGGTAATGCGTATGGACCAGTGCATCACTGGGGCTGAGCTCCCTGCCAACCAGGATCTCTATATGAGGCGATGTTAGAGTAAGGCACTAAAAATCAACAAAGACTCCAGCCACCAAAAACATAGACAGTTCTCTATGCTAACACACGGCAAGCGGTACCGATGTACAAAGTCTGAAACAAAAAGGACACAGCTTCTAACCCCAAGCAACAATACTGCTAAATAGTTTGTTAAATAGTTAACCAATTAGAGTTGAATTCGGAAGTTTAAATACACTTAGGTTGGAGTCATTAAAACTTGTTTTTCAACCACTCCACAAGTTTCTTGTTAATAAGGAAGCTGCGAATTTTCGTGCAACATTTCAAAGTCCTGCTACTCATGTTTGGAATATAGTATATGCAAATGATAAGTATGTGTGTATAGAAAACACTCTGAAGTCTCTAAAACTGGTTAAATCGTGTCTGTGGCTATAACACAACGTGTTTAGCAGTAAAAATCCCTCGAAAAACTGTTCTCCAAAAACACCAAAAATATATTACTCCGCCAGTCAATGTATTGTTGAAGACGAACGCAAATACATGAAGCACTAATGTAAACGCCTACAGCTTCCACACGATGTCGCCAGTGCTGGCATTTTGAGCAGACTTAAACCTTGGTTCTATTACGTTTTACCCTTTCCTGTTTCAGTTTGTCAACAGGGAGTTATTAAAATGGGAAAGATGGCCGTTGATTTCCAGACTAGCTGCTATCGAATACAAATCGCCCGGTGATAAATTGTATAGCTAATTAACGTTTATTAATACCTAAAGTTGGTTTAGAAAGTAGTTTGAAGTGTTTTGTGAAAGTATATAGGCACCTTTTGTCATTTTAAAAAGTGACGTTGCGTCTTGGAAAACGGAATATTCCTGGATCAGACCGGTCTTCAGAAAATGACATTTTGGCTATACAATGACGGATTTAATCGGGAAAAAGACCCAACTGGGATGTTTATGGGATATATAGGAGTGCCAAGAAAGAAGCTCGTCAATGGTAATGAATGTTTTATATTTTATTTCAGCGATTTGGGTAGCGCCGGGCTATCACAAAATCTGTCGTTAGGTGACGTTGAAGTATTTTGGGGGATACATGCTATCAGATAATAGCTTCTCGTGCTTTCGCCGAAAAGCATTTTACAAATCTGACTCGGTGGATAGATTCACAACGAGTGTAGCTTTAATTCAGTACCTTGTATGTGCATTTTAATGAAAGTGTGAGTTTTATCAAAAACTATACGTGGCGCACTTGAAATTTCCGCTGATTGATGTTCCTACAGTGGGAGCACTTCCCCAACAAGTTAAAAAAACGATCGTTTTGGCAAGTCGGTTAGAACATCTATTTTGTGCATGACACAAGTAATATTTCCAACAATTGTTTCCAGACTTATAACTTATAATTCACTGTTTCACAATTCCAATGGGTTAGAAGTTTAGACACTAAGTTGACTAAGCCTTTAAACAGCTTGGAAAATTCCAGAAAATGATGTCATGGCTTTCGAAGCTTCTGATTGATTGACATAATTTGAGTCAATTGTAGTTGTACCTGTGGATGTATTTCAAAGCCTACCTTCAAACAGTGCCTCTTTGCTTGACATCATGGGAAAATCTAAAGAAATCAGCCAAAACCTCAGAAAAGAAATTGTAGACCTCCACAAGTCTGGTTCATCTGTTGAACAATTTGCAAATGCCTGAAGGTACCACGTTCATCTGTACAAACAATAGTACGCAAGTATAAACACCATGGGACCACGCAGCCGTCATACTACTCAGGAAGGAGACGTGTTCTGTCTCCTAGAGATGAACGTACTTTGGTGAGAAAAGTGCAAATAAATCCCAGAACAACAGCAAAGGACCTTGTGAAGATGCTGGAGGAGTCAGGTACAAAAGTATCTATATCCACAGTAAAACGGGCCCTATATCGACATAACCTGAAAGGCCGCTCAGCAAGGAAGAAGCCACTGCTCTAAAACCGCCATAAAATACGGTTTGCAACTGCACATGGGGACAAAGATCATACTTTTTGGAGAAATGTCCTCTGGTCTGATGAAACAAAATAGAACTGTTTGGCCATAATGACCATCGTTATGTTCGGAGGAAAAAGGGGGAGGCTTGCAAGCCGAAGATCACCATCCCAACCGTGAAGCACGGGGTGGCAGCATCATGTTGTAGGGTGCTTTGCTGCAGGAGGGACTGGTGCACTTCACAAAATAGATGGCATCATGAGGTTGGAAAACTATGTGGATATATTGAAGCAACATCTCAAGACATCAGTCTTGGTCGCAAATGGGTCTTCCAAATGGACAATGACCTTCCAAAGTTGTGGTAAAAAGGCTTAACCTCTTCAACCTATGGGGGCGCTATGTCATTATTGGATAAAAAGACGTGCCCGTTTTAAGCGCAATATTTTGTCATGAAAAGATGCTCGACTATGCATGGAATTGACAGCATTGGAAAGACAAAACTCTGATGTTTCCAAAACTGCAAAGATATTATCTGTGAGTGCCCCAGAACTAATGCTACAGGCGAAACCAAGATGAAGTTTCATACAGGAAATGCCCCAGATTCTGAAGGCGCTGTGTTCCAATGTCTCCTTATATGGCTGTGAATGCGCCAGGAATGAGCATGCCCTTTCTGTCGTTTCCCCAAGGTGTCGGCAGCATTGTGACGTGTTTGTAGGCATATCATTGGAAGATTGACCATAAGAGACTACATTTACCTGGTGTCCCGCCTGGTGTCCTGTGTCGAAATTATTTGCGTAATCTGTAGGTCCATGCACGTTCCATTTCTTCAGAAGAGAAAGTCAACTGCCACGATGTATTTTATCTTCGATAGATATGTGAAAAACACCTTGAGGATTGATTCTAAACATCGGTTTGCCATGTTTCTGTCGATATTATGGAGTTAATTTGGAAAAAGTTCGCGTTTTAATGACTTAATATTTTTATTTTTTTTTTTCCCAAACGTGATGAACAAAACGGAACGATTAGTCGACACAAATAATATTTTTGTAAAAACAGAACATTTGCTATCTAGCTGAGAGTCTCCTCATTGAAAACATCTGAAGATCTTCAAAGGTAAATGATTTTATTTGAATTATTTTCTGGTTTTTGTGAAAATGTTGCATGCTGAAAGAGAGGCATAATCCTATGCTAGGCTATCAATACTGTTACACAAATTCTTGTTTAGCTATGGTTCAAAAGCATATTTTGAAAATCTGAGATGAGTGTTGTTAACAAAAGGCTAAGCTTGAGAGCAAATAGATTAATTTCATTTCATTCGCGATTTTCATGAATAGTTAACGTTGTGTTATGCTAATGAGCTTGCAAATAGATTTACACAATCCTGGATACAGGTTTTTTTTTGTAGCTAAACGTGACGCAGAAAACGGAGCGATTTGTCCTAAACAAATAATCTTTCAGGAAAAACTGAACATTTGCTATCTGAGAGTCTCCTCATTGAAAACATCCGAAGTTCTTCAAAGGTAAATCATTTTATTTGAATGCTTTTCTGTTTTTTTGTGAAAATGTTGCCTGCTGAATGCTAACGCTAAATGCTACGTTAGCTATCAATACGGTTACACAAATGCTTGTTTTGCAATGGTTGAGAAGCATATTTTGAAAATCTGAGATGACAGTGTTGTTAACAAAAGGCTAAGCTTGAGAGCAAATAGATTAATTTCATTTCATTTGCGATTTTCATGAATAGTTAACGTTGCGTTATGGTAATGAGCTTGAGGCTGTAGTCACGATTCCGGATCCGGGATGGCTCGACGCAAGAAGTTAAGCACAACAAAGTCAAGGTATTGGAGTGGCCATCACAAAGCCCTGACCTCAAGCCTCAAGCCTACATTTGTGGGCAGAACTGAAAAAGGAGGCCTACAAACCTGACTCAGTTACAACAGCTCTGTCTGGGGCCAAAATTCACCCAACATATTGTGGGAAGCTTGTGGAAGGATACATGAAACGTTTGACCCAAGTTAAACAATTGAAAGACAATGCCACCAAATACTAATTGAGTGTATGTAAACTTATGACCCACTGGGTATGTGATGAAAGAAATAAAAGCTGAAATAAATAATTCTCGCTGCTATTATTCTGAAATTTCACATTCTTAAACTAAAGTGGTGATCGTACCTGACCTAAGACTGAAAATGTATTTGGCTAAGGTGTATGTAAACCTTCAACTGTATGTACCTCAATTACCTCGTACCCCTGCACATCGACTCGGTACTGGTACCCCATGTATAGCCAAGTTATCGTTACTCATTGTTTATTTATTCACTTTTATTATTACATGTTATTGATTTCTATTATTTCTCTATTTTCTTTCTCTCTGCATTGTTGGGTCGGGTCCGTAAGTAAGCATTTCATTATTAGTCTACACCTGTTGTTGACAAAGCATGTGATGAATAACATTGTATTTTATTTGAAGGTTATTTAACCCCTGTAAGTCTAAGCCATGGGTGATCATTTATACTATGGATCATTTAGCTATTTGATTTTTAACCTTTTTGTATGTATGTATGTATGTATGTATGTATGTATGTATGTATGTATGTATGTATGTATGTATGTATGTATGTATGTATGTATGTATGTATGTGTGTGTCTGTGTGTGTGATGTATATATGTATATACAGTGGTGCAAAAAAGTATTTAGTCAGCCACCAATTGTGCAAGCTCTCCCACTTAAAACGATGAGAGAGGCCTGTAATTTTCATCATAGGTACACTTCAACTATGACAGACAAAATGAGAGAATAAAATCAAGAAAATCACATTGTAGGATTTTTTATTAATTTATTTGCAAATTATGGTGGAAAATAAGTATTTGGTCACCTACAAACAAGCAAGATTTCTGTCTCTCACAGACCTGTAACTTCTTCTTTAAGAGGCTCCTCTGTCCTCCACTCGTTACCTGTATTAATGGCACCTGTTTGAACTTGTTATCTTTATAAAAGACACCAGTCCACAACCTCAAACAGTCACACTCCAAACTCCACTATGGCCGAGACCAAAGAGCTGTCAAAGGACACCAGAAACAAAATTGTAGACCGGCACCCGGCTGGGAAGAGTGAATCTGCTATAGGTAAGCAGCTTGGTTTGAAGAAATCAACTGTGGGAGCAATTATTAGGAAATGGAAGACATACAAGACCACTGATAATCTCCCTTGATCTGGGGTTCCATGCAAGATCTCACCCCGTGGGGTCAAAATGATCACAAGAACGGTGAGCAAAAATCCCAGAGCCACACGGGGGGACCTGGTGAATGACCTGCAGAGAGCTGGGACCAAAGTAACAAAGCCTACCATCAGCAAGAGCATTGAAGATGAAACGTGGCTGCGTCTTTCAGCATGACAATGATCCCAAACACACCGCCCAGGCAACGAAGGAGTGGCTTCATAAGAAGCATTTCAAGGTCCTGGAGTGGCCTAGCCAGTCTCCAGATCTCAACCCCATAGAAAATCTTTGGAGGGAGTTGAAAGTCCGTGTTAGCCAGCAACAGCCCCAAAACATCACTGCTCTAGAGGAGATCTGCATGGAGCAATGGGCCAAAATACCAGCAACAGTGTGTGAAAACCTTGTGAAGACTTACAGAAAACGTTTGATCTCTGTCATTGCCAACAAAGGGTATATAACAAAGTATTGAGATAAACTTTTGTTATTGACCAAATACTTATTTTCCACCATAATTTGCAATTAAATTTATTAAAAATCCTACAATGTGATTTTCTGGATTTTCTTTCTCCTTTTGTCTGTCGTAGTTGAAGTGTACCTATGATGAAAATTACAGGCCTCTCTCATCTTTTTAAGTGGGAGAACTTGCACAATTGGTGGCTGACTAAATACTTTTTTGCCCTACTGTATGTACAGTGCCTTGCGAAAGTATTCGGCCCCCTTGAACTTTGCGACCTTTTGCCACATTTCAGGCTTCAAACATAAAGATATATAACTGTATTTTTTGTGAAGAATCAACAACAAGTGGGACACAATCATGAAGTGGAACGACATTTATTGGATATTTCAAACTTTTTTAACGTCTTAACGCGAGGGGTTCCCCTAGGGGAACGCCACCTCCCCCGTTCAGCTGGAACGTGGCGCATGGAATGCAAAAATATTCTTAGAAATATTTAACCTCCACACATTAACAAGTCCAATAGCTCAAATGAAAGATAAACACCTTGTTCATCTACCCAGCGAGTCAGATTTCTAAAATGTTTTACGGCGAAAACATAGCACATATGTATATCAAACCACCACTAGGAAAACACACAATATGTAGCCACATTGTCATGCAAATAGCACAATCACAAACGCAGGATTAAAAGAAAAATAATTCACTAACCTTTTGAAAATCTTCATCAGATGACAGTAATAGGACATGTTACACAGTACATTTATGTTTTTTTCAATAATATGCAATCTATATCCATAAATCTCTGTTTACAATGACGCCATGTTCAAAAAATGCTACTCAAATGTCCGGAGAAATTATGATAGCTCCGCCAGATAACGTCAGATAACAAGCAATACACATCATAAACTTTGACTAAATATACATGTTCTACATATAGTTAGAAAGATACACTTCTTCTTAATGCAACCGCTGTGTTACATTTATTTTTAACGTTACAGAATTCGTTCACTAGGCAATAATATGAGACGGCGCTCAGACATTAGCAATATATGTCTCCTCTATGTTGGAGTCCACAGAAACACAAAATTACCACGTAAATATTCCCTTACCTTTGATGTTCTTCGATCAGAAGTTGTGGAAGGAGTCATACTTACCAAAAACTGCGTTTGGCTTTCAAGTCTGTGTCTTTGGGTTATCAAACGCGACAAATTCCGGCTGAAATGCAGCCAAAATTCTAGTGGATGCGCATCAAAACTTAAAAATGACATATTATATGTCGACTAAACTGGTCAAACTAAGTGCAGAATCAATCTTTATGATGTTCTAAACGTGCAAAACAATTCTCAGCTTGAACAGACAAACTGACATCGTTTGGTGAATCCTGGAACAAAGAGAGCTCCAGACCCGACGCGCGCATGAGAGTACATGTATTTTCGCGTGACCCGAGGGTTTTCACCCGCCAAAGGGCAAGGGAGCGCGCGATTCTCACATTGAAACGCCCCATTGAAAGGAGACATCGCGCTGAAGAGATAGAAACTGTTCCCGGATCCGTAGCTGGTTGGGAAGGGTGGGGGCGATGACGTCAAAGTTGGCCCAACTTTTCAGATGACAAGAGAGCGTTTGGGAGAATGGCTGCCCTGAGAGTTCTGCTTTACATACAGACATAATTTGAACGGTTTTAGAAGCTTTATAGTGTTTTCTATTCAATAATAATTATTATATGCATATATTAGCAATTTTGGACAGATTTTTTTCTGTTTACTATGGGCATGCAATTCCTCCAAAGGGGGCAGTATTCTGCCTAGCTCTAACTTAACAAATCAAAAACTGAAAAATTGGGCGTGCAAAATTATTCAGCCCCTTTACTTTCAGTGCAGCAAACTCTCTCCAGAAGTTCAGTGAGGATCTCTGAATGATCCAATGTTGACCTAAATGACTAATGATGATAAATACAATCCACCTGTGTGTAATCAAGTCTCGGTATAAATG